>NC_048314.1:467987-531061 GCF_013100865.1 Trachemys scripta elegans
CCGGCTCAAAGCAGGACCAATTCCCAGCTAAATCATCCCAGCCAGGGCTTTGTCAAGCCTGACCTTTAAAACCTCTAAGGATGGAGATTCCACCACCTCCCTAGTGGGAGCCACCATTCCAGTGCTTCACCACTCTCCTAGTGAAATAGTGTTTCCTAAAATCCAACCTAGACCTCCTCCACTGCAACTTGAGACCATTGCTCCTTGTTCGGTCATCTGCCACCACTGAGAACAGCCGAGCTCCATCCTCCTTGGAACCCCCCGTCAGGTAGTTGAAGGCTGCTATCAAATCCCCCCTCACTCTTCTCTTCTGCAGACTAAACAAGCCCAGTTCCCTCACCCTCTCCTCGTAAATCATGTGCCCCAGCCCCCTAATCATTTTCATTGCCCTCCGCTGGACTCTCTCCAATTTGTCCACATCCTTTCTGTAGTGGGGGGCTTAAAACTGGACGCAATACTCCAGATGTGGCCTCACCAGTGCCGAATAGAGGGGAATAATCACTTCTCTCGATCTGCTGGCAATGCTCCTACTAAAGCAGCCCAATATGCTGGCAATAAGGGCACACTGCTGACTCATATACAGCTTCTCATCCACTGTAATCCCCAGGTCCTTTTCGGCCAGTTGGTCCCCAGCCTGTAGCGGTGCATGGGATTCTTCCATCCTAAATACATGGTAATCTCCCCAAAATTACTGTGCTGCCTTTCTGAGCATAGAATTTATGCTCTAATGGATTCACTTGTGAAGTCTCAATTCGTTTACAGATTCATAGATTCCAAGGCCAGAAGGGAGCACTGTGACCATCTAGTCTGACCTCCTGTATAACACAGGCTGGAGAATGTCACCACAATCATTCCTAGAGCAGATCTCTTAGAAAAACATCCAGCCTTGATTTAAAAATTGTCAGTGATGGAGAATCTACCATGAGCCTTGGTAAACTGTTCCAATGATTAATTTCTCTCACCATTAAAAATGTATACCTTATTTCCTGTCTCGATTTGTCTAACTTCAACTTCCACCAAATGGATCATGTTATACCCTTCTCTGCTAGGTTGAAGAGCCCACTATTAAATAGTTGTTCCACACGTAGACTAATTAAGTTACCCCTGAACCTCCTCTTTGACACTATCACTGTAAGTCATAAAGAGTCCTGTGGCACCTTATAGACTAACAGAAGTATTGGAGCATAAGGTTTCGTCTAGACTGATTCTTGCGTGCATATTTAGACCTGCCTCTGGAAATTTCCACCACATGCGTCTGACAAAGTGGGTATTCACCCATGAAAGTTTATACTCCAATACTTCTGTTAGTCTATAAGGTGCCACAGGACTCTTTGTCGCTTTTTACAGATCCAGACTAACACAGTCTGTAAGGCAGACTGTAAGGCATGTTTTCTAATCCTTTAACCATTCTTGTGGCTCTTCTCTGAATCTTCTCCAATTTATCATCAACATCCTTCTTCAATTGGGACACCAGAACAGGACAAAGGATTGCAGCAGTGATCACTTCAGTGCCAAATACAGAGGTAAAATAACCGCTCTATTCCTACTAACTGTTCCCCTGTTTATGCATTCCAGGATCAGATTAGTTCTTTTGGCCACAGGATCATAGGTATGCAATATTAAGTTTACATCATTCTAGTTTTTTAATCAAAATATTGTGTGGTACCAAGTCAACCACCTTACAGAAATCTAAGTTATTAACTCAACACTATTATCTTCATCAACAAAATATATTTTTTGAGGCAATTGCACGTTAAGTTAGACAGGATCTATTTTCCATAAACCCATGTTGATTTCCATTAATTACATTACCCTCCATTAACTCTTTATTGATTGAGTCCTATATAAGTTGCTCCATTATCATTGTAGACTGACAGGCTTACAATTACCCAGGTGATCCCGTTTACTCTTAAAAAATTGGCACAACATGAGCTTTCTTCCAGTCTTCTGGAACTTTCCCAGTGCTCTAAAACTTATTGGGGGGGGGGGGGGGGAAGGAAATCAACATTAACCGTCCAGTGAGCTTTTCTCAGACAACTCTTAAAACTCTCAGATGCAAGTTATCTAGACTTGCTGATTTAAAAATATGTTACTTTAGTCGCTTCTGTTTAACATCCTCCAGAGATAAAGTCATAGAATATCAGGGTTGGAAGGGACTTCAAGGTGGTCATCTAGTCCAACCCCCTGCTCAAAGCAGGACCAACACCAACTAAATCATCCCAGCCAGGGCTTTGTCAAGCCTGACCTTAAAAATCTCTAAGGAAGGAGATTCCACCACCTCCCTAGGTAACCCATTCCAGTGCTTCACCACCCTCTAAGTGAAAAAGTTTTTCCTAATATACAACCTGAACCTCCCCCACTGCAACTTGAGACCATTACTCCTTGTTTTGTCATCTGCTACCACTGAGAACAGTCTAGATCCAACCTCTTTGGAACCCCCTTTCAGGTAGTTGAAAGCAGCTATCAAATCCCCCCTCATTCTTCTCTTCTGCAGACTAAACAATCCCAATTCTCTCAGCCTCTCCTCATAAGTCATGTGCTCCAGCCCCCTAATCATTTTTGTTGTCTTCTGCTGGACTCTTTCCAATTTTTCCACATCCTTCTTGTAGTGTGGAGACCAAAACTGGACACAGTACTCCAGATGAGGCCTCACCAATACCAAATAGAGGGGAATGATCACGTCCCTCAATCTGCTGGCAATGCTCCTACAGTAACTCCTCGCTTAATGTTGTAGTTATGCACCTGAAAAATGCACTTTCCAATTTCCCTACATCCTTGTTAGGTGGAGAGGATGGAAGATGATAAAATACAGGTAGGATCTCATGAGAAACAGTCAAATGAAAAAGAGAGCCATTCAATTGTATCATACAATGGCAGATTGCTTATAAACAAATGCTAGATATCTAAATACTAAGATGGGTGAACTAGAGTTGCCTCGTATTAAATGAGCATATTGATATAATAGGCATCACAGAAACTTGGTGGAATGAGGATAATCAATGGGACATGGTAATACCAGGGTACAAAATACATTGGAAGGACAGAATAGGTTGTGCTGGTCGGGGACTGGCACTAGATGTGAAAAAAAAGTGTAGAGTCAAATGAAGTAAAAATCTTAACTGAACTAAAAACTGTACCATAGAATCTCTGGATAATAATGCCATGCTTGAATAATAAGAATCTAGCAGTAAGGATATACTACTGTCCACCTGACCAGGACGGCGTTAGTGACTGTGAAATGCTCAGGGAGATTAGAGAGGAAATACAAATAAAAAAAATCCAATAATATAGGAGGATTTCAGCTATCCCCATGTTGACTGGGTCCATGTCACCTCCGGACAGGATGCAGAGATAAAGTTTCTTGACACCTTAAAGGACAGCTTCTTGGAGCAGCTAGTCCTGGAACCCACAAAAGGAGAGGCAATTCTTGATTTAGTCCTAAGTGAAGCACAGGATCTGGTCCAAGCGGTGACCGTACCTAAACAACTTGGTAATAGTGACCATAACATAACATTTAACATCCCTGTGCAGGGGGAAACACCACAGCAGCCTACCATGGTAGCATTTAATTTCAGAAAGGGAAAGGACACAAAAATGAGGAAGTTTGTTAAACAGGATTTTAAAAAGGTACAGTGCCAAAAGTGAAATCCCTGCAAGCTGCATGGAAACTTCTTAAAGACACCATAATAGAAGCTCAATTTAAATGTTACCCCAAATTAAAAAACTAGGTTCACAAGCCTCAGAGGCATTTGCTTCCCTGGGTACATGGCATCTCCCTTCTCGGTTTCCAAAATCTTGCACCAGACCTGACAGAGCAAGAGGGGGTTTTGGCCTTGGCTCTGCATGGGCCGCCCCAGCACCATAGCTCAGAGCTCCTTGGGACCCAGGGGATAGTATACACAGTGTGACTAGAGGACATACCAGTTGAGGCACAATCCATACTGGAAACAAAGGACAGCAGATTTTGGTTATAGTATACGGAAGGAGAATCTGAACAGCTATTATGCCTTCCATGGTACTAATAAAAAACCCCAAACTCTTTATGCTGAAAAGCAAATAGAAAAAAAAACGGTCCATTACTTGAGGTGAAATGAGAGAGGTGGCGGAAACAGCATGGCATATATTGCACCTTGCTCTAGTTTGGATATGTTAATTGTAATTCACTAATAATAATTTAACTTAAACGTTTAAAAGCAGCTCTTTTCCCATCAGCTGCAATTTGTTCCACACGGCCCCCAGCTAACTTGGTGCAGCTTGTCATGACAGTAATGTTATTTGAAGAACTTTTCCCAGAAGGCAGCACTCCAGGATCTCAGGGACGAATGCTGCAGCTGAATTTTAAGGTTAAATAGTATGGCCAAGAACAGCTTGCAAAGCTACAACTACAGAATTAATCTGGTCTTGTGCTTCAGGCATTAAGTCTTCACTGCTGGGGTCATAGAATCATAGAAGATCAGGGTTGGAAGGGACCTCAGGAGATCATCTAGTCCAACCCCCTGCTCAAAGCAGGACCAAATTCCCAAACAGATTTTTATCCCAGTTCCCTAAATGGCCCCCTCAAGGATTGAACTCACAACCCTAGGTTTAGCAGGCCAATGCTCAAACCACTGAGCTATCCCTCCCCCAAAGTTACTCCATGTCCCCCACTACGACCCCCCAGTCACTAGCCTTGGATTGGAGAATTGTTTGCCCTTCTGGGAAGCATTGTGGGTCATTATCAGAGGCAAAAAAATGAGCTTGCATAGGCCAATGGTCTGATCTAGCACGGGTAAGGCCACATTCTAGCCTCACACTTTATGCCCAGTTGTAGGTGACAGGCATAGCCCCATTCCGGCCCGCAAGCACCTCCCTGCAATGGCTTTCGCAGAGGAATGGAGCAATTCTGTAACATCACTGAGTAGCTTTGTAACATGGTGCCGCTGGGAGAGGGGGCTGGGAATGTCCTAGTTTGAAAGGCTCTCGAGAGGGAAAGGCGGCGAGAAGATCCAGAGCCTCTGCCTGGAATGCCCCCGGCAGCTTATTTTTAAAATGCGCCCTGGTTAGCGGGAGTGACAGCATGAGGCATGCACCTGCTCTTGGGGGCTGTGGTTGGGAGGCTATTTATAGAGGTTGAAAGACTGGCATGGCAGGTGCTTAGTGAGCTCGGACAATTGCTACCAATAGCAAGATTGAAACCCTTTCCTCCACATCAGGGACCCTCCTGGCTGCTAATCAACAGGGCGAGAAGAGTTTGGGAAGAGACCCCCCCCATGAACAAGGTCAGCTGACAAACCCGAGCACTCACCTCACTTCCAAATTACTTTGCCAGAGAGACTAGCATTGCAAAATGAATAAGCATTTTATCAACCGCCGCATGGTTCTGCTGGTCGCATGTTCAAGGACCATGTTGCATGCCTCCTTCCCACCCGCCTCCACAGAGAGAGAGAGTTCGCCTAGATACAGATTTGCTTTCATGAGGGGCAATCAGGGAGCTCTGGGTCAGAAATCAGTTCTAGGGAACAGTCAGTTAAACCAGTGAAACATCTGGATGAGACTTAAAATTGAGGCCCCAATCAGTCCATCATCAGAGATTCTGTGGCACTTTTTGCAACAGATATTAATTCCACTGTGCCTCCTGGCCAAAGCTCCATTAGTGATTACCTCATACCTAAATCCTGCCCTCCTGGAGCTTCTGCTGGACGCTGTATTCTTCACTTTTTTATCCAAAATTGATTGTGTAAGTGTTGCCATTAAACCAGCAAAATTAAGTATGAAGCAAAATTATACACAGGTCTGTAAAATGCTTTAGGGTATTCCATATGAAAGGCCCTATATAAACATATTCTTACTGGACTACAGATTTAAAAATAAATAAATAAATAAAAAATAATAAAAGAAAAAGAATTACATTCTCATTGATACGAAAGCCAAAAATACCTTTGCTCAGACAAGATGGCTCAACATAAAAAGTTACACAAATTCCGTGTTAAGATAAGAGAAACGTTAATGAACGTTTTATATTTACAACATTACCTTATTAGTCATAAGAAATTGTGAACTGCAGTGTTGCTATTAGAATTAAAATTAAAATCAAACCACTAAAACAGTAGGCATATTAAAATACTACTGTAAAGTTAATAAAAATCAGTGTAGGTGAAATAAAGAATACAAATAAATTTACAAAGCGCCATTAATCAAATGTTTCCCAAAGCACTTGTCAGTCATGCAGGGATCTCTGGCTGCGATGTGCCACCCCATTCTGTGGCAGCTATACTACAAAGTTTTGTGGGTTGTTTTTTCCTCCAAATATCTTTTACATGCAAAACCCTTCATTAATGCAACAGTGATCTGAACACGGAGTCAGAACAAAGGGAAAGTGGTTACATTGCACGCACAGGTGCAAACAGATGCGGCTCCATGGGTTTCAGTGAAGCTATACTGATTTACGCTAGCTGAAGACCTGGCCTAGGGTATATTAAATATATTCACAGACTAACACCAGAGAGGAGCTCTGTGATTGTCTAGTCCAGGTTCTCAAACTTCATTGCACCGCAACCCCCTTCAGCCAACAAAAATTACTACACAACCCCAGGAGGAGGGACTGAAGCATGAGTCCATCCGAGCCTGGCTGCCCATGCGGGGGGAGGGGGAGGGGGAGGCGGGGAGAGAAGACAAATCCCCAGGCGGAGGGCCTATAACATGAGCCCTGCCACCAAGGGTGGAAGCCCTTGGTCTTCGGCTTTAGACCCAGGGGGTGGGGCTCGGGCTTCAGCTTCGGCCCCGGGCCACAGCAAGTCTAACGCCAGCCCTGGCGACCCCATTAAAAATGGGGTTGTGACCCACTTTGGGGTCCTGACCCACACTTTGAGAACCACTAGTCTAGTCTGACCACCTGTATAATCACAGACTTCCCTGAATATATTCCTATTTGAACTGGAGCATGCCTTAAAATCAATCAATCAATCAATCAATCAGCTTTGATTTAAAGATTTCCAAGGACAGAATCCATCACAGCCCTTGGTAAGTTGTTCCAAAGCTTAAATTACCCTCATTGTTGAAAATTTGCAAATTTAGACTAGGGGGAAAAAAAACAAAACAAAAACAAAAACACATGTCTAGCTTCACCTTCCAGCCACTGGATCATATTAGACCTCCCTCTGCTAGACTGAAGAGCATTCTTATCAAATATTTGTTCCCCATGCAGGTACTTATAAACCATGATCAAGTCACCCCTTAACCTTATTCTTGTAAAGCTAAATGAGAAAGCTCTGAGTCTCACTGTAAGACATGTTCTCTAATCTTTTAATCATTCTTGTAGCTATTTTCTGAATCTTCTCCAATTTATCAATAGCCTTCTTCAATTGTGGACACTAGAACTGGTCACAGGATTCCAGCAGCAGTCTCACCAGTGCCAAATACAGAGGTACCCAATATAACCTCTCTACTTCTACTTGGACTTTCCCAGTTTATGCATCTAAGGATCTCATTAGTTTCCACTAGGAGATGATTATCCACCATGACCACCAAATCCTTTTCAGAGTCCCTGCTTCCCAGGATACAGCCCCCCCATCCTGTAAGTATGGCCTACATTCTTTGGTCCAAGTTGCAGATATTTACATTTGCCATATTAAAACGCAAATTGTTTGCTTGTGCCCTTCTTACCAAGTAATCTGCATCTCTATTATTTACCACTCCTGTAGTTTTTACCATAATCTGTAAACTTTATCAGGAATTATTTTATATGGTTTTCTTCCAGATCATTGATAAAAAGATTTAAAAAAAAAAAAAAAAAAAGTTATAGCAAAGGGCCAAAAACTCCTCTTTACCAGACCCCACTAGAAATACACCCATTTGATGACAATTCCCAGTTTTGTTACACTCAGACTTGTCAGTTAGCCAGTTTTCAATCAAATTTAAATGTCTGCCATGTTGATTTTGTGTTGTCCTGGTTTCTTAATAAAATATCATGTCAAAGGCCTTACAGGAGTCTATTACATCAATGCTATTACCTTTATCAATCTAACGTGTAATCTCATCAAAAAGAGATATCTTGGTCATTTAGCCAGTAGCAATTGGTCATTCAAGTTTACAGCCTTAGCACTGCATTGCAGTAGTTCCTTCATTCAATCACCTTGATTTTCCTTTTTTACTTTCTCTGGATCTGATTCTCTATTACCTCCAGAACCCAATGTACTTATCTCCACCTGTGCAATGGGCATGAAGATGGTACACAATCAGAGCAGTCAGTGGCATGCTTTGGTATAAGTGACCATACGAGGTGCAGAGCAAGAGAGATTCAGGCACATTATTTTCTTTTGGTTTTATGACAAAATATATAAATAAATTAAAACACACAGCTGTAGTAAGATAAGGCACAAACTGGTTTTTCACAAATCCCTGAACCAAATTCTGGCTCCCTAGCTACATGGTGTCATCTCGATATTCCAAGCAGCTAAGAATTGGAGCCATCACCATGACATAGATACACTAAAAACACTGGGGCTTGTCTACAGACAGGGGTGGCATCGGTTTAACTAAAGGTGCAATGTTGCAGGAGTTTCATTAGTAATAAGATATACACCGGGCAGGCAGAGCTGTAGGAAAGAGATCTTTAGTATGCAAGCTGAGTTGCCAGCATTACTTGCCGATGCTCTCGTGTTTGAGTACGAACAGACTGTGTGCCCTGACTTGCATTCTTGAGCCCTGATGCTACAAACTGGTTCCCTCCTGAAACTTGATCCTCTTTCTCCAGTTCTCCAGATCGCATTACAGCATCAATGGAGTTAAACCAGTCCAACTTTGCATGTGGACACATTAAACTGATTTAAATCCAGCTAACAGGGAACAAGTAAACCAATACAAGCCAGGTTTAAACTGATGAACATGTGTCCACATTAGGGTTGCCAAGCCTCCCGGTTTGGCCAGGAGTCTCTTGGAATCGAGGTGACTAAAACCAATCCAGGAGATTTTAGGCCGTTAAAAGTCCAGCAGCGCAGCAGGGCTAAGGCAGGTTCCCTACCTGCCCTGGCTCTGCGCCGCTCCCAGAAGAGGCCAGCAAGTCCGCAGCACCTAGGCGGAGGCATGGCCAGGGGCTCTCTGCACACTGCCCCCACCCTGAGTGCCAACTCCATAGCTCTCATTAGCCAGGAACAGGGAACTGCAGCCAATGGGAGCTGCAGGGGTGGAGCCTGTGTAACCCACACACCTTCTGGGTGTCGAATTCTGTGACATCTAGTGGCACCGAGACCACTTAGAGAGAGATCTAAAATGGGTCTGCTCTACAGCCTTAGTTAACAGCCAGCTGGCTTTTAGCTGGTGCGATAGAGGCTCATGCGCTAGGCTCCAGAGGTCCCAGGTTCAATCCTGCTCACCGACGACCAGAGTCGGTCAGCGTTACAAGTGGGGGGTGGGACATTGCACTCTATATGATTTTATGAAAGTATGCTGAGGAGTGTGAATATAATGCAACTAAAATATGTTTCATGCAAAAGGTCTCTTGTAAGGTATCATTACAAAGCTTATAATTGACTGAGTGTGGTCATCCTATTTGTATAAATGTATCACTCTTGTATCTGAAATAAGAAATATAACTCTGAGGTACTATTGTACTTATGCACAGCATGGGCCATTAATGGTGGTTTGGAATCTTAATGGCTCCCATTAACCAGGACGATTGACTGTAGATGGCTCTATTTTACTTGTAAGCCTTCCTGTATACATGTGTGCTGGCAAGTGGGTAATGAATTCTTACAGTGACATGTGATCATGGCACCTGAACTGGAATCCATCTTTAACCTGGTGCTTTTCCATTGAGAAGGAGGGGTGGGAACCCAGAAGGACAAAGGATTCCCACCTTATTCAAAACATATATAAGTGGGTGGAACAGAACAAAGGGGACAGCCATCATGAGAAATCCCCTAGCTACCACCTGAGCTGGAACAAGGGCTGTACCAGGGAAAGGATTCTGCCCAGACTAGGAAGGCTCCAGTCTGTGAAAGAAACTTATTGAACCATCTTTCAGGGTGAGATTTTATCTGTACTCAGTTGTATTACTGTACTAGGCTTAGACTTGCGGGTTTTATTTTATTTTGCTTAATAATTCACTTTGATTTGTCTGTTACGATTTGGAATCACTTAAATCCTACTTTTTGTTTTTAATAAAAATCACTTTTTACTTATTAACCGAGAGTATGTTAATACCTTGGGGGTGGGCGGGAGAAGAAACAGCTGTGCATCTCTATCAGTGTTATAGAGGGCAAACAATTCATGAGTTTACCCTGTATAAGCTTTATACAGGATAAAATGGATTTATTTGGGGTTTGGACCCCATTGGGAGTTGGGCATCTGAGTGTTAAAGATAGGAACACTTCTTAAGTTGCTTTCAGTTAACTCTGCAGCCTTGGGGTACGTGGTTCAGACCCTGGTTCTGTGTTGGAAAAAGGCTGGTGTGTCTGGCTCAACAAGACAGGGTGCTGGAGTCCCAAACTGGCAGGGAAAGCAAGGGCAGAAATAGTCTTGGCACATCAGTTGGTAGCCCCAGGAGGTTTCTGTAATCTAACCTGTCACAGGAGGCTCGTCTGGGATTTCAACTGGGAAGTCTCTGAAGCTCGGGAAACACTTCCTCAGCTAGGGGAAGTATGTAACCCACACACCTTCTGGGTGTGGTGTTCTGTCCCATTTAGTGGCACTGAGACCATAAGAACATAAGAAAGGCTGTACCGGGTCAGACCAAAGGTCCATCTAGCCCAATATCCTGTCTACCAACAGTGGCCAATGCCAGGTGCCCCAGAGGGAGTGAACCTAACAGGCAATGATCAAGTGATCTCTCTCCTGCCATCCATCTCCATCCTCTGACGGACAGAGGCTAGGGCCACCATTCCTTACCCGTCCTGGCTAATAGCCATTAATGGACTTCACCACCATGAATTTATCCAGTTCTCTTTTAAACTTGGTTATAGTCCTAGCCTTCACAACCTTCTCAGGTAAGGAGTTCCACAAGTTGACTGTGCGCTGCGTGAAGAAGAACTTCCTTTTATTTGTTTTAAACCTGCTGCCTATTAATTTCATTTGATGACCCCTAGTTCTTGTATTATGGGAATAAGTAAATAACTTTTCCTTATCCACTTTCTCCACATCACTCATGATTTTATATACACCTCTATCATATCCCCCCTTAGTCTCCTCTTTTCCAAGCTGAAGAGTCCTAGTCTCTTTAATCTCTCCTCATATGGGACCCGTTCCAAACCCTTAATCATTTTAGTTGCCCTTTTCTGAACCTTTTCTAGTGCCAGTATATCTTTTTTGAGATGAGGAGACCACATCTGTACGCAGTATTCAAGATGAGGGCGTATCATCGATTTATATAAGGGCAATAATATATTCTCAGTCTTATTCTCTATCCCCTTTTTAATGATGCCTAAAATCCTGTTTGCTTTTTTGACCGCCTCTGCACACTGCATGGACATTTTCAGAGAACTATCCATGATAACTCCAAGATCTTTTTCCTGACTTGTTGTAGCTAAATTAGCCCCCATCATATTGTATGTATAATTGGGGTTATTTTTTCCCCATGTGCATTACTTTACATTTATCCACATTAAATTTCATTTGCCATTTTGTTGCCAATCACTTAGTTTTGTGAGATCTTTTTGAAGTTCTTCACAGTCTGCTTTGGTCTTAACTATCTTGAGCAGTTTAGTATCATCTGCAAACTTTGCCACCTCACTGTTTACCCCTTTCTCCAGATCATTTATGAATAAGTTGAATAGGATCGGACCGAGGACTGACCCTTGGGGAACACCACTAGTTAACCCTCTCCATTCTGAGAATTTACCATTTATTCCTACCCTTTGTTCCCGGTCTTTTAACCAGTTCTCAATCCATGAAAGGACCTTCCCTTTTATCCCATGGCAGCTTAATTTACATAAGAGCCTTTGGTGAGGGACCTTGTCAAAGGCTTTCTGGAAATCTAAGTACATACACTATGTCCACTGGATCCCTCTTGTCCACATGTTTGTTGACCCCTTCAAAGAATTCTAATAGATTAGTAAGACACGATTTCCCTTTACAGAAACAATGTTGACTATTGCTCAACAGTTTATGTTTTTCTATGTGTCGGACAATTTTTTTCTTAACTATTGTTTCGACTAATTTGCCCGGTACAGATGTTAGACTTACCGGTCTGTAATTGCCGGGATCACCTCTAGAGTCCTTTTTAAATATTGGCGTTACATTAGCTAACTTCCAGTCATTGGGTACAGAAGCCGATTTAAAGGACAGGTTACAAACTTTAGTTAACAGTTCCGCAACTTCACATTTGAGTTCTTTCAGAACTCTTGGGTGAATGCCATCTGGTCCCGGTGACTTGTTAATATTAAGTTTATCAATTAATTCCAAAATCTCCTCTCGTGACACTTCAATCCATGACAGTTCCTCAGATTTGTCACCTACAAAAGCCAGCTCAGGTTTGGGAGTCTCCCTAACATCCTCAGCCGTGAAGACTGAAGCAAAGAATTCATTTAGTTTCTCCGCAATGACTTTATCGTCTTTAAGCACTCCTTTTGTATCTCGGTCATCAAGTGGCCCCACTGGCTGTTTAGCAGGCTTCCTGCTTCTGATGTACTTAAAGAAATGGTTACTCACCTTCTCGTAACTGTTGTTCTTAGAGATGTGTTGTTCATGTCCATTCCAAGCAGGTGTGTGCGTGCCGCGTGCACGCCAGCCGGAAGTTTTTACCATAGCAGCGTCCATAGGGTCGGCTCCGGCGCCCCCTGGAGTGATGCCTTTATGGCGCTGTATATAGGGGCCAGCCAACCCCCCACCGCCTCAGTTCCTTCTTGCCGATACTCCAGAGGGGTAGGAGGGTGGGTATTGGAATGGACATGAACACCACATCTCGAAGAGCAACAGTTATGAGAAGGTGAGTAACCGTTTCTTCTTCTTCGAGTGATTGTTCATGTGCATTCCAAGCAGGTGACTCACAAGCCCAAGTCTAGGTGGTGGGGTCGGAGGTCACTGCAGACTGGAGGACTGCGCGGCCAAATGCAGCATCCTCCCTAGCGTGGTGCGTAATGGCGTAGTGAGCCGTAAAGGTGTGGATCAAGGACCATGTGGCCGCTCTACAAATTTCCTGTGTTGGGATGTGGGCCAGGAACGCAGCTGAAGAGGCCTGCGCTCTTGTGGAGTGTGCCGTGATAGGCGGGGCTGGTACATTGGCCCGACTGTAGCACACCTGGATGCAGGTTCTGATCCAAGCCGAGATCCTCTGCAACGTGACCGGGAGCCCCTTCCTACTGTCGGCCACAGCGACGAAAAGTTGGGTCGACTTCCTGAAGGGTCTCATCCTTTCTATATAGAATGCGAGTGCCCTGTGAACATCCAGAGAATGTAGTCTGCGCTCCTTAGCCGAGGAGTGTGGTTTGGGATAAAACACAGGGAGAAAAATGTCTTGACCCATGTGAAAAGGGGAAACCACCTCAGGTAGGAACGCAGGGTGCGGCCTGAGTTGGACCTTGTCCTTGTGGAAGACGGTGTATGGAGGCTTGGATGTCAGAAGCTCTGAGTTCCGATACTCTCCGTGCTGAGGTGATATACCTCTCATATAAGGTCACGTTCTTGATGGCTAACAGCGAGCATAAAGCCAGCAGCTCGAATGGGGGCCCCGTGAGGACAGACAGGACCAAATTGAGGTCCCAAGCAGGGACAGGTTGACGGATATGCGGGAACAATCTGTCGAGACCCTTAAGGAATCGTCCCACAAGTGGGTTTGCAAACACTGAGGTCCCCCCCTCCCCAGGGTGGAATGCGGATATTGCAGCAAGGTGTACTTGAATCGATGAGAGAGTTAGTCCCAGGTGTCTCAGATGTAGCAAATAGTCCAAGATGAGAGGGATCGGGGCGAGCAAGGGGGACTGACCGCGTTGTGTAACCCAGAGGGAGAAGCGCTTCCACTTGGCCAAATACGTAGACCTTGTCGAGGGCTTCCTGCTGCCCAACAGGATCTGTCTGACCTGATGGGAGCATTGTAACTCCAGTGGGTTTAGCCATGGAGCATCCAAGCTGTAAGGTGGAGCAACTCCAGGTTCGGGTGAAGGAGGCGACCTCGATCCTGCATGATCAAGTCCGGTAGTAGGGGCAACCTGAGTGGAACCCTCGTAGACATGTGTAGGAGAGATGCGTACCAATGCTGGCGCGGCCACGCAGGAGCTATGAGGATGAGTCGAGCGTGATCTCTGCGGGCCTCGAGAATCACCTTGTGAATCAAGGGAATCGGGGGGAAGCAGCCCGTCTGCCCAAGAGAGGAGAAACATGTCTGATAGGGATCCCTGACTGCGTCCCATGAGGGAGCAGAATTGACGACACTTCCTGTTCTCGTTGGAAGCAAACAATTCTACCTGGGGATGATCCCAGAGTCGGAAAATTGAGAGAACTACATCCCAGAGGATAGACCACTCGTGACCCTGGAACGAGCGGCTGAGAGTGTCTGCGAGTGCGTTGTGCATGCCGGGAAGGTAGGATGCTATCAGGTGAATTACGTTCTGTACGCAAAAGTCCCATAATGCCTGGGCCTCCTGGCAAAGGGGAGAGGAGCGAGCACCATCCTGTTTGTTGATATAAAACATAGTTGGAGTATTGTCTGCGAGGACAGAAATGCACTTGCCCGCGAGCTGGGACTTGAATGCCATGCACGCGAGGCGTACCGCTCGTAATTCCCTGACATTGACGTGCAATGAAAGATCCTCCCTCAACCAAAGACCTTGGGTGGCCCAGATGTGCACCCCACCCCTGATCCGACGCGTCCATTACCAGGGTCAGGGAGGGCTCTGGTTCGAGGAAAGGGATCCCCGCGCAGACCACCCGTGGGGCGAGCCACCATTGGAGGGAGTCCAACACCGGACGGGGTAACGTCAGCACTGAGTCTAGCGAGTCCCTGACTGGCCGATAAACCCCTGCCAACCAAGATTGGAGAGGGCGGAGTCTGAGCCTGGCGTGTCTGACGACATAGGTACATGCTGCCATGTGCTCTAGTAATTTGAGGCAGCTTCTTACTGTGGTGGTAGGGTAAGCTTGGAGGCCAAGAATGATGTCGGACAAAGTTTGGAATCTGGCCTCTGGGAGATATGCTCTGGCTTGTGTCGAGTCCAGAAGTGCTCCTATGAATTTGATTCTTTGTGTTAGAGAAAGAGTGGATTTGGCCTCGTTGAGTAAGAGGCCGAGGGAGCTGAAGGTGTGCCTGATGAAGACCACCCGAGCCTCCACGAGAGCCTTGGTCCTACCCTTGATGAGCCAATCGTCCAGGTAAGGGAATACCTGGATCCCTTGCCTGCGGAGGAAGGCTGCCACGACTGCCATGCACTTCGTGAAGACCCTTGGGGCTGCTGATAGACCGAAGGGTAGAACCGTGAACTGTAGATGCTTGTAGCCGACGAGAAACCTGAGATAATCCCTCACCATAGGCGTTATCGCAATATGGAAGTATGCATCCTTTAAGTCGAGGGCGGCATACCAGTCTCCTGGATCCAGTGAAGGAATGATGGAGGACAGGGAGACCATGTGAAACTTGAGCTTCTTGACAAACTTGTTGAGATGCCTTAAGTCCAGAATAGGTCTGACGCCCCCTTTCACTTTCAGTATTAGGAAATATCAAGAATAGAAGCCCTAGCCCCGTAGTTCTCGAGGCACCTCCACCACTGCCCCTGCTGTAAGGAGGGATTGAACTTCTTGAAGAAGTTGTTGCTTGTGAGAGGGGTCCCTGAAGAGGGACGGGGAGGGGGGCTGGTGGGGCGGGAGGGAGGAAAACTGGATAGAATATCCCTCCTCTACCGTGCGAAGCACCCAAGCGTCTGACGTGATCCGGGCCCACGCATGATAGAAGGGGGACAGACGTGATGAAAAGGTAAGGTTGGGAGGATCCAGAGATCTGTCTGGTAGGCCGTCCTCAACCGAACCCTCAAAATGGTGGTCTAGGCCCCCTGCGGAGGCCTTGGTTGGGTAGAAGACTGGCCGAAGGGCTGCTGTTGTTGCCTCCTCCTGCCAGTCCGGGGTCTTCTGCGCACGGCATCACCACGATTTTGAGGTTGATACGGTCGCGGGGCCTGCGGCGGCCTAAACTGTCTACGCTGAGTAACAGGGGTGTGTAGGCCTAAAGAATGGAGGGCGGTCCGCGAGTCCTTTAGGCTATGGAGCCGTTTGTCTTTTCTGAGAAAAGCATGGGCCCTTCAAAGGATAAGTCCTGTATAGTCTGTTGAACTTCATGAGGAAGGCCTGAAACCTGAAGCCAGGCTCCGCGCCTCATGACCAGACCAGTAGCCAGCGTGCGCAAGGCCGAATCGGCTGGTCCAAGGCTGCCTGAAGGGAAGCTCGAGTAATTAATCTGCCCTCCTCGACAAGGGCCGAGAACTCAGTTCGTGAATCCTGCGGGAGGAGGTCCGCAAACCTAGACAAAGCCGAGCACGTGTTGTGTCCATACCGGCTCACTGTGGCCTGCTGATTGGCAATACGCAACTGTAGGCCCCCCATTGAATAGACCTTGCGTCCGAAGAGGTCCAACTTTTTAGCCTCTCTATTTTTAGGAGTGGATCCCTGAAAACCTTGTCGCTCCCTCTGGTTGGCCGCATCCCCCACTAGGGAGTCCGGCGGGGGGTTGCGTGTAAAGATGTTCATAGCCCTTGGTTGGAACAAAATACCGCCTCTCAGTCTTTTTGGCTGTAGGGGCCAACGAGGCTGGAGTTTGCCACAAGGTGCGGGTTGTGTCCGCGATGGTTTTTATGAGGGACAGGGCTACCCTAGATGGGCCTGACGGGGCCAGGATATCAATTACGGGATAGGTGTCCACCTCAATCTGTTCCGTCTGTATCGAGAGGCTCTGGGCCGCTCAAGTAAGGAGCTGTTGGAGGAGTCTATCCTCTAAAGCCGGAGCAGCCGAAGCTCCCGCTACTGCCTCATCCGGAGATGAAGAGGAAGATGTCCCAAGTACCTGCCCTTCATCTACCATGTCTCCCTCGGTAAGGGCCTGTGGCACACGGTACTCCGGCTGCGTGGCCGGTGCGGGCTCCAGATACGGCACCGCGGCCGGTACCGGGGTCGCCACCGAACGCCGAGGAGTGCTGGGCGGTGCCCTGTCTGTGCCGTTGTTTGACCTGGGGGTGCCATAATGCTTTGTGGCACACTCTTGTCGGACGGCGGTGCCGGTGGCGGTGGCATTAGCGGCGGTGCCGCAGACGCTGAGGAGACGGAAGCAGTTCATGAGCGGGGCCCGTATGCCTGACCCACCGACTGATGGTAGGCCCATGGCGTCCAAAACGGCCACTGAGGAGGTGGTTGCCACTCCTGCTGCTGATGCCACTGTGGCGGGTACGGTTGGGCACTCCTACGCGAGGACGATCTGCTCCTCGATCTGTTAGAACGGTAGGAGTCCGCCTCCGAGTCAGAAGTGTCTGAGTAGGAGGACATCGGAGGAGCAGTACCCAGTTGCTGGCTGGGGTACTCGCGCTGGTGCCGCTACCGTGGCGTCACGTGGAGAGTGCGGTGAGCGCATCGCCAGTTTACCCCTAGAGTGACGCTGGAGGTTCTCTGCACCGGTGCGGCGACGCCAGCACCGGAAGGTTCAAGAGGTCTGAGGCAGCCTCGAATGTCTCAGGCATCGATGGGAGATGGACCTCCTCCATCAAGTCCGGGGATCTATGCTGTTCTGGACTCGACCTTGCCCTCTCCGGGGCAGGAGTCAACGGGATGGCTGGATGGGTCTGCGGCGCGGGTTGCCCCATAACAATCGTGGGCTGCGCCCGATCTTTAGAGTCCCGGTGGGGAGACTGTTCGGTGCGCGGCCTGTTCTTTTTAGCCGGCACCGGCGAAGGGGAGCGGCGTCTTGTCGAAGACGATTTCTTATGCGCCGACTCTCTCCGGTGCTGGGGTTTTAGGGCCTTGGCCTCATGACCTATCTCCGGTGCTGGGGTTTTAGGGCCTTGGCCTCATGACCTATCTCCGGTGCCAGGGCACTGCGCACCGAGGATGAAGTGCTGGGTGTCGGCTCTGAAGGTCCGGGATCCGATTGCGGCCGGAGTGCCGCCTCCATTAGGAGGACTTTAAGTCTCTGCTCTCTATCCATGAGAGTCGTGGGGTGAAAAGCCCTGCAGATAGGACACCTGTCCTTTGATGGGCCTCCCCGAGGCACCGTAAGCACGAAGAGTGAGGATCACTTTTCGGCATAAACTTCCTGCAGTCCTGGCAGAGTTTGAACCCTGGGGACCTGGGCATGCCCCAGTGGGGCGACGAAAAGTTGGGGGAAAAAACCCCAACTGATTCCTAACTATTTAACACTAACCACTAACTAAAACTATATACAAAAACTATAGAACACTGCCACGATTGCTAAAGAGCAAGAGAAGTTCCAGCCAGCCGTCACTGGCAGTAAGAAGGAACTGAGGCGGTGGGGGGGTCGGCTGGCCCCTACATACAGCGCCATAAAGGCGTCACTCCAGGGGGCGCTGGAGCCAACCCTACGGATGCTGCTATGGTAAAATCTTCCGGCTGGCGTGCACGCGGTGCACACATACCTGCTTGGAATGCACATGAACAATCTCTCGAAGAAGAACATTTTGTTATTACCTTTGGAGTTTTTGGCTAGCCGTTCTTCAAACTTCTCTTTGGCTTTTCTTATTACATTCTTGCACTTAATTTGGCAGCGTTTATGCTCCTTTCTATTTGCCTCACTAGGATTTGACTTCCACTTTTTAAAGGAAGTCTTTTTATCTCTCACTGCTTCTTTTACATGGTTGTTAAGCCACGGTGGCTCTTTCTTAATTTTTACGGTGTTTCTTAATTTGGGGTATACATTGAAGTTGGGCCTCTATTATGGTGTCTTTAAAAAGCGCCCATGCAGCTTGCAGGGATTTCACTTTAGTCACTGTACCTTTTAACTTCTGTTTAACTAACCCCCTCATTTTTGCATAGTTCCCCCTTTTGAAATTAAATGTCACAGTGTTGGGCTGTTGAGATGGTCTTCCCACCACAGGGATGTTGAACGCTATTGTATTATGGTCACTATTTCCAAGCGGTCCTGCTATAGTTACCTCTTGGACCAGCTCCTGCGCTCCACTCAGGACTAAATCTAGAGTTGCCTCTCCCCTTGTGGGTTCCCGTACCAGCTGCTCCGGGAAGCAGTCATTTAAAGTATCGAGAAATTTTATCTCTGCATTTCGTCCTGAAGTGAAATGTTCCCAGTCAATATGGGGATAATTGAAATCCCCCACTATTATTGAGTTCTTAGAGAAAGAGATAAAATGAGTCTGCTCTACAGCCTTAGCTAAGAGCCAATTGGCTTTTAGCTCATGCACTAAGCTCCAGAGATCCCAGGTTCTATTCCGCCCGCTGAAGACCAGGGTCTGCCGGCGTTACATCTGCAAGCAGGGGTAGCGCGCACAGCTGCCTGGCTGCCCCGGAGCCTAGGAGCCTCTGCTGGACATGCCACCATTTCCAGGAGCCACCCAAGGTAGGCACCGCTCAGCTGGAGCCTGCACCCCAACCCCCTGCCCCAACCTCCTCCTGAACTCAAACTCCCTCCCAGAGCCCATACCCAGCATCTCCACACACCCCCAACCACCTGCCCTAGTCCAGTGAAAGTGAGTGAGGGTGCGGGAGAGTGAGCAACAGAGGGAGGGAGGCTGGAGTGAATGGGGGACGGGGCAAGAGTGTTTAAGTTTGTGCGATTATACAGTTGGCAACCCTAGTCCACATACAATGTTGTGACAATTTCACAAAAATCACTGCAGCACCACACCTTTACATAAACTGGGCCATCTATGTGTCTGGGTGAGGCCTAGTTGCACTCTGGAACTGTGCACCGAACTGTTACAGGTTTTTACAAATTCACAATGCCAAGGGCAATTATAAAACAAAAGCCCCAAGCAGTAATTGCTCGCGCATAAAAGTGAATTTTTAAAATCACTGCAACATGCTATACAAGACCTAGGTATTAACAGTAATATATTTTATAATAAATAACTTTTCTGGGAGGAAGAGAAGTTTGAAAACTAGCTCCATGTGATGGGTGGCTGTAATTCTGTGCAGTGTTTAATTAAAAAAATTAAAAACCTCCACCTCTCTCTCACTCACCAACCAACCCACCCACCCTCTTTAAGGATTATGCTCAAACTTTCTATAGAGGAAGATAAATTAAATTTAAAAAAAGGAAAATCACCACCAGGTCAAGACCAAGAACAAAAAGATAAAATTGTCACATTATTACCAAGGGAATGATCAGGTTTGTTTCCATTATAAAGATGCAACCTTTAAAATAAAGCTGTCACCACTACAAAAATCATCATCCATTTTCTTCTGTCTCATTAGGGAACAAGAAGAGGCATGAAGAACTCTGACACAAGGCAAACAAAAATATTTCCATGTTAAGAGACACTATACTATGCAATGAATGTCGGTCTTCTAGCAGACCAGAGAATGAGAGACCTGATTAAAATGCTTTTCTTAGAGAAGAAAGAAGTCACTAGTGGCCTGTGTCCAATATAAGAGAATTAGGCAGCTCAGTAAATTATGCAGACGATCCATTTATGATTATGCACATAGAAGCAAATTCACCTGCTTTCGGTGCTCCAAAGAGCAACCCAGGTTTTAAAGGCCAGAAGGCCCCATTATGTTCTAGCCAGACCTCCTGCAATACACAGGCCATAGAATTCCACCTGAAGATTCTGGCACACAGGCCAATAACTTAAGATGAAACTAGAGCGGATTTGATCCATGGTTTGAATGATGGAGAATGTTCCTTATCACAGTGCTCAGTAGAAGGGAACCACGTGACAAGACTTCAGATGTGTCTGTAACAGGGTCTTTCTCTGAAGCCAGAAAGCTGGAGCAGTCCTTGAATGTGTGTGTGGTGGTGGTGGTGGGGGAACGGGGACAACGACACTTTAAGGGGAAATACTAAGGTTATTCACCTGTGACTGTAGTTCAGGCATGCCGCTTCGTGTATTTAGGCTTGTGGGATATAGGGCTTTGCCAAAGTGCAGGCACACAACATGGCTTCAGACTTCCCTAAAGCAGAGGTCCTAGGAGCCAGATTCCTGGATCCACCTGTAAAGTAGAGACCCTATTCTCCCTTTGCTCTTATGCCTTCTAATTAGGGGGAAGCAGAAACGCAGTATACTGGGGCCTACAGTTGGACCCAATCAGTGAGCAGGTTCAGAGACTGTGCTGCTTCTGAAGGTTTCAGTGATCTGACAGGAGCTAGCTGGCGAGAGGAGAGATTCCCCTGGTGTGGATAATCTCTCCATGGCACAGGAAAAGCATCTGGCTAAATGGCCTGTCTGCGCTGAGCTGTTCACGGTCCAGTAAAAGGTAATGAGAGCGCTGCCACATTAGCAACCTCACAAAAAGCGAAAAGAGAAAAGTCACTATGGCTCCAGGGATGGAGTCCCAAACATTAGCTTGAGTCCCCAAGGACTCAGCTGTGCAGCTATTCCAGTAGGACAGGAAGATGAGTCCAGCGGTTTGGGCACTAGCTTAGGATTTAGGAGACTCAGATTCAATTCCCTGCTCTGTCACAGACTCCCAGTGCCACCTTGGGCAAGTCACCGTCTCGCTCTGCCTCAGTTTTCCATCTGTGCAATGGGCATAACAGCCCTGCCCCACCTCACTCCACAGGCACCACTCCAAGGGTAAGACTCATCCATACAGGAGATGGAACTTTCTCAGGGCTGTGTGAAACTGTGGAACAAACTCCAACAAGATCTAGGAACCTTGCCTCCAAGTGCGAGGTGCCCGGCTTTGACCTGCCCTTGCTAGTTAAAAGCATAGAGCACAGCAGATGTTAAAAAGCAATTTCCCCATCCTGAGGAGAGGAAGACTTCAACATGAGAGGTGCCAGCTTGTCACTTCTCATGCTGGCCTGGAAGGAATTCGGAGACCAGAGTGAGAGGCACAGCATAAGACACTGGATAGAAGAGACCTGCAGGAGCAGAGAGAATATTTTCTTCATTTGGAAGCTGAGTGGGTGAAGCGAGAGAGGAATGTCCATATTCCTGTTCCAAGTAACAAGGAGAGAAGTCTCAGGTGACAATAGCTACAGCAGAAAACCTGGAATTAAAGAGATCTGTTCTGTTCTGCCAGTAATTAAGAAATTATTGCAAATCAGAGAGCACCAGGCAAGCGAGGGCTGTAGAACTCCTCTATCACAATTTATTTATAAGCAGTTTTCTGACACGACACTGCAGTGCTGTCCAGGGCAGGTGTCCTGGGCCTCACTGCAACGACCACTATGGGACTTCCCCTCCCCCCCTTTCCTCCCCATAAATGTATTCACAAGATATGGGGCCTTAGCTCTTGAGACAGAGAACATAAGAATGGCCCTACTGGGTCAGACCAAAGGTTCATCTAGCCCAGTATTCTGTCTTCTGACAGTGGCCAGTGCAAAACAAAATTCATTTTTTAAAGCCGTTTACTCAGGTTAACCTCACACTGCAAAGCAAAAATCCCTCACGTCCTAGCTGTAAGGATGATGGTACAGAGCAATCCAGATCACCTCACACCCACTGCCGAACTGAGCCTGCAGGAACCTGGCCTACAGTGGTCCCGACCCCATCACTGCACGGATTCGGCTGGCTCGGAGAGGCCTAGGGGAGCTAGAGAGTGAGCTGGGTGTAAGTGAATCTGGTTGAGGGAGCCAATCTCTTGGGCTTCGGCTGCCACTAGTAACATCTTCAGCCCTGGAAAGCGGAGGAGTAAGAATTACTGTGGAAAGCAGAGAGCTCAAGCAAATGGCTCCGACTCAGGAGACGATGCAGCACTGGAAAGTGGCCTGGCCGGATGGATGGAGGCGACTGCATTCCCTCAAATGTTCAACAGCTGCCTACACACGCAGCATTACAAGGGACATACCAGGAGCGGGTCTCCTCCCTCCTCCACTGAGGGAATGCAGGGTTCTGTCACTAGCCATACAGTCAAAGAGGAAAGTGGCCCTGGGCAGCTTCTTTCATTCTCTAGCATGTGGCTGCAGGCTCAAGTGGAGCTTTTGAGTTTTGCTCCATTGGCAAAGGAAAACCAGTTTATATATTCAAGAGACTACGGGCAGGAATCTCCCTATCAGGTAAGTGCTCTCTCCAGACAGGGCCGTCCCGAGCCATTTTGGTGCCCGATGTGGGGGCTGTGTGGGGCCCCAGGCCTCTGCGAGGGGGGGGCAGCGGGCCCCAGGCCTCTGTGGGGGGAAACCGCCCCCCCCAGCCCACTCCGCTCTGCTCCCTGGCTCCCAGCCTTGGGGGGCAGGGGGGAACTGCCCCCCAGCACTTGCCAGCAGCGCAGCTGGGAGCCAAGGGAGTGGAGCAGGCTGGGGAGTGCAGGCCCGACCCCTGCAGCAGTTCTCAGGCGGGGCTGGGCGGAGCAGGGCAGGGGCTTTGGGGAAGGGATGGAGTGGGGGCAGAACTGGGGCGGAGTAGGGGCAGAGCAGGGGCGGCGGCCATGGGGAAAGAGGCAGAGCAGGGGCTGGATCATTTCACAGCTGCACAGGGCACCAGGAAATGTGGTTCCCCAAATTGCGTATGGGTAAGAACGGCCCTGTCTCCAGAGCCACAGGAGAAGGGATAAGCCCTTCCCGCTCTTAGCTACAAGGGCAAGCCCCGATGGAACTCAGGAGAGACACTTGGATGAATCATGAGATCCTCTCCCACGGCTGGCAGCTCCTCTTACAAATCAGGAGAGAGAGTCGGGGGACAAAAGGAGCGATAGAGAGGGAAAAGACAGATGGGGGGGGGGGGGGGGGGGGGGAGAAAGAAAGAAAGAAAACAAAGACATGGAATACAGGCCGAATCCAATCCCCAGCTCCCAGCAGTGCATCCTGGGTATTGCCTGTGGAAGAGGGGCTATAAAAATTAGACTGGAGATGCAGGGACCTCCTCTTTAAAGCAACTAGCTCACCTTTGTGAATGGGAGCAGGGGAGTTTAACCAATTTTTTATTTATTTATATGTTTCCAAATATTTAAGGTGGCTGACCCTGGGCTAGCTTGAATTTGTCTCATCTACAAAGACTGCTGGATTCCACTGGGGTAGCGATGAGGGAGGGTTATTTTTTATTAGGTGTATTATGGTAGTGCCTAGCAGCACCAGTTATAGAGCAGGGCCCCGCTGTGCTAGGCACTGTACATTATTTATTAGGTGTATTACAGTGATGTTTAGTAGCCACAGCCATGGCCCAGGACCCCGCTGTGCTAGATGCTGTATAAACACAACAAAAAGATGGTCCCTGCTGCATAAAGAGCTTATGTGCATGTAAGATGCATGCTTGGCATCCAATACCCTATCAATTTAATATTCTAGGTTGGCTGCCAATAAGATAAGTCATGTTTTAGAAGAGCCAGTCACCCTGTTTTCTTGAATATTCTGCAGAAACTTTTATCCAATTCTGCTCTTCCCAAATGAGCCAGGTAATAGGACCAGAGATCAGACACTAAAGAAGTTTAAGAATTAGTAGTAGTAGTACTACTACTACTATGTGGTATCCCCTATGAGCCCCAGTCATGGACCAGGAACCCACTGTTCGAGGTGCTGTACAAAACCTGGGACAAAAAGACAGTCCTTACCCCAAAGAACTCACGATTTTAACAGGTACAAAAATAAGCAAACCATTTCAATCAAGACCCAACAGAACAGATGGTTCTTCAAAGTTTTAAGAAATCCAGTGCCCTGAGGACAGACAGGAATGATGGAATGTTCCAGCCCCCCAAAATGGATGTTGGCTAAAGTTATAAGCATCTGAAAAATAGACATAATACATTTAATATACTCATCTGCTAGGACAATTACATTCACGTAGATAAGGGGTGTCATACTCAGCCTGTGGGGAGGTCCAGATTACACTAGCAATTACGGCTGAAGTTACACGGAGGCTCTCCCACCAATAACAGCAAACACTTGCTCAGAGATTGAGGGCACAATACAGTAATAATTAAACCTTTAGTTATTGAAGTCACATCTGTATTGGGCACGATTCTAGACAAAGTGACTCCAAGCACAGTGCTATTTCTGCCCTGTGCTGATCTGGCCATTTGTCTATGTGGTAACACAATTAGTACATAGCATTGGTATGATGACACACAAATTGGTTGCAAAATTGTGTACCTATATTATAGAAAAATCTGGCTGAGTGACATTAGGCTTAAGAGTTAACACCTTACTAAGACAAACAATAGCCATTCACAATCTCGGTGCCATGTTTCAATCTGTCAGACAACACAGGAAGAGAACTCTGAACACTTGGGATGTTTTATTCACACAATCTTAAACTAGAAACTCAGTCTTGCCAATTACAACATGCATATAGAGCCCTGAAGTCAAATGGTGCTCCCTGCAGCCACAGCAGTCCATCTGTTTGATGTGAATCGCAGGATCAGGGCCTCACTTGCAGAATCTGAACCTCTCGTGGTGTTTGATAAATCTCTCAAGTGAGTGAGGCGCTGGACACAGAGTGTCAAGACAGAATGAATACTGCAAGATGACTAAGGCTGGAGGAAAAAGCCCGTTGCTATCATACTGTAGTATTTGGGAAATTGTATACTGGTTCATGTAATTAAAGAGAGACTATCATAATGCATAGGCTAAAAAGGAGACAAGATTAAGGTTTTGCAGGCAACTTGAGTATTAGGAAACAAAGCACAATTCTTAGCTATGTAACTTTAATGCTTCTCTGTCAAGAGATTATTATTATTAAGGTTTTCCAACACTTCCCATTATAAGATCCTGTTTTCAGTTGCTTATAATTTTGCAGACTAACTCTTTGAGTTTAAGTTTTCCACGCCCGTTGTCTACCTCAGGCTGAATTGTTTTGGAAAGTTTCAACCAAAACAGTTTAGTTGTTTCTGAGCCTGGGGAAAATACGTTGTTTTGCCACGTTAAAAAATTCTTACAATCATCTCATTGAGAATCTCTAGTGCCCAGATGCTTTGGAGCAGGAACTTGAAATTTGGCAGAGGGAGGCGATGAATAATCACTTCAATTATTAGGTGTAAGCAGAGAGCCTACAAGGAATGGAAGAAGGAACTGACTGCAAAGAAAACTACATCTTGGAGATCAGAAAGTACAGAGAATTGCAAAAGTCAAGCTGAGTTAAATCTTGTAAAGGAAATTAAACAAAATATAAAGAGTGGTATTTTAGATAGTATATAGAAAGAAAGACAGACAGACAGCTATGGAGCAAGGATAGGTAGAGATTAAAGATAAACTAGGTATACCCCAAAACCAAATGAATACTTTGCTTCAGTTTTCAATAAGGATGATAATGTAGAACATGGGGGCAGAGGAAGAATGGCTGGTGGGAATGAGTGTCCAGAAATGGAAGTTTCCATATCCAAGATGGAAGCAAAATTCAGAGTTTAATGTGCTCATAATGGGGGATTGGGGTGGGGACCAGATAATGTCCATCTCAGGGTACTGAAAGATCTGGTACATGGAAGTGCAAGTCCAGTAGCAGGGATTTTTAATTAATCTATGGAAGGGGGGGGGGGGGGTGCTGTATCACTGGAGAATACTAAAAGTCAGATCTATATTTAAGAAATGGAAAAAAGTGACCTTGGCAACTGTAGACCCGTTAATCTGATCTCAATTGTATGCAAGGCTTTAGAACAAATTTTGAAGGAAAGAAAAAATAAAGCTATGGCAAATGAGACAAATGCAAGATGGGTTTACCAA
Organism: Trachemys scripta elegans; assembly: GCF_013100865.1. Lineage (NCBI taxonomy): Eukaryota > Metazoa > Chordata > Testudines > Emydidae > Trachemys > Trachemys scripta. The sequence continues at coordinate 494,653 of NC_048314.1, forward strand.
AGGTAGACCACGTCAGACTAACAAGATTTGTTTGACAAGGGAAATGTGGTAGAGCTAATCTACCCTGATTTCAATAAAGCATTTGATATCATACCACATGGGAAATTAGTTAAACTAGAGAAGATGGGGATCAATACAAGAATTGTATGGTGAGTAAAGAACTGTCTAAAGTCACGAAGACAACAAGTTGTGTTGAAAGAGGAACTATTGGGCTGGAGAGAGGTTACTAATGGCATTCAAGGATTCGTCTTGGGACCGATCTTATTTAATATTTCCATTAAGGAGCGTCGCATAAAAAGGAGCTTGCTAATGAAATTTCCTGATAAAGTCGGGAGGCACTAGCAATACAAAGACATCTGGAATATTATACTGGAAGAACTGGGCAACCTTGATGACTAGAGCAATAAAAATAGGATGAAATTTCATAGTACGAAGGGCAAGGTCATGGACTTAGGGACTAAGTACAAGAATTTCTGCTATGAGTTGGGGGTTCATCAGCTGGAAACGACAGAGGAGGAGAATGACCTGGATGTACTAGTTGATCATGGGACAACTATAAGCCACCAATGTGATCCAGCCACAAAAAAGGCAAAAGTGATGCTATGATGCATCAGGTGAGGTATTTCCAGTAGAGACCAGGAACTAATAATGGACAAGGCACTGGTAAGACCTCATCTGGAATACTCTGTACAATTCTGGTCAGCCATGTTCAGGAAAAATGAATGCAAACTGGGCAGGTTCAGAGAAAAGCTAAGAGGATGACCAGGGGAATGGAGGGCCCATCTTATGAGAGGAAACTAAAAGGCAAAACAAAGGCTGAGTGGAGGGTCTCACTGCTCTCTCTAAATACATTGGGGGTTAAGTACGAGGGAGAAGAACAAAAGGAACATATTGTTAGAGAACAAGGGGGATAAACTGGCTATGAGTAAACTGAGGCTGGTAATGGAAAGCAGGTTTCTAACCATCAGAGGAGGGAGGTTCTGGAACAGCCCCCCAATAGGAAGCATGGGGGCAAGAAACATAAGTGGCTTTAAGATGAAGCTTGATAAGTTTATGATATGTTGGGGTCCAGTGGACTGCACTTGATGACCCAGAAGATTTCCTTCATGTCTCATGTTCCTGTCTTGCCTCTTCCCCAACCCCCCAGCTCTCCATCCCAGTCCCATTCACCTCGCCTAACCAGTCCCAGTCTCCACTCTTCACAGTTCTCACCCCAGTCCCAGTCTCTTTGCCCAGGCAGTTCTAGTCTCCCATTTTGGCTCCCTGTCCAAATCTCAGCTCCTTTCCCCAGTAGTTCCTCGATTAGCCAATCCATCTCTTTTGCATCTCCTCCCTGGCCTTCATTTCTCTCCCTAACCGGTTTCCCCTCATCCAGTGGTTCCCAGTCCAAATATCAGTCTCCTCTCCACACCTCCTATGCCCACCCTGGCTCCTCTTTGCCCAGCCCAGTTCTCATTGCAAATTCAAATGGGAGGGGATCCCAGGATCAAGCCTCAAGCAAATAGGGTGCTGTCACCCACTGAGAATGGGAAACAGCTGAGCAAGGGCTTATACATGGGGGTGTGACAAGACCATGGCACCAACCACTCCAGTCTCCACCTGTTGATACAGGGAAGATACCCTACATGTTTGAGGTGATATGCAAGCACCGTGTATAGGGAAGAGTTATCACGGCCTGTTAGAAAGCAGCGGAGAGCAGTTTTGAGACAAACTTCTGCAGATCCATATCTGATAAACTAATCACATAAAGCTGGGACTACCGCATCTGAACCTGACTGTGCTAGTGAGTCTATCTTGTATTCTTGAGAGAAATGGACCTAAAAATGAAGAAAAAGCAAGAGCTGGGGGGGGGGGGGGGGGGGGGGGGATGAGCAAGAGCTCGGTGGCACAGGGAGAAGAGGAGGGAGAGGTAAAGGGTTAAATATAGGAACTTGGCCCCCCCTCCACTTCCCCTATAATGTTATTAGAATAGTCTCCATAATAGCAAAGCTAACTTCATCCATGGCAGGGAGGCTGGGTTGCTTGAACTATTTTCAATCTCTGGGTCCATCACCCTAAGCCATTTTTAAGCTCCAGGCCTCTCAAACGACTCTTCAGATGGACCCCTCCAGCAGAGAGCAGACACAGGGTGGACCTGGGTGGAGCACCCTGAATAACATCCCAAGAAGTGTGACATGCCACTAGTTAAACTGGAGACATTTTCAGGGGTGTGGCAGGAGGTGAAACGAGTGAGCAGAAGAAACAAGGAGCTGAAAGATTAAACTAAAGCTGGTATCTAACTGGTCCTGGTTCCACACTCCATCAGGGACGGGGAACAAGAGAGAGGGCTGGAGACCTGTGGAGTCTCGTTTGTAGGACTGTTCGCAGCACACACACACACACACACACACACACACCCCCCACTGTGCAAACCCAGGATCTTATCCAGATTACTTTCCACGTAAAATATTGACATTGCAGCCACAAAGGGTCACTGATCACTTAGGAACTCCCCATATACCCGAGAGCAAGTGCCATGCCATGTCTGGGTTCAGAGGGCCAGGGATTCCCTCAGTGGCAGCCTGACAACCAGCCTTCATTCCAGGATTCCCTGCTTGTGCTGCTCAGAGTCAGAGCCAAGCAGCAGCAGCAGCCTAACAGAGACCTGCCTAGTACTCCTATGGCAACAAGCCCATTCACAGGATCTGCACTGAACCTAATACAGTAAAGAGCCAGATCACGGTTCATCAAGCATGTGCCGTCACCTACTGAATCATCCATTTGTTAGCACTCTCACAGGGCAGCATGCAGCACAATATTCCACAGCATTCTTCCATTCTCCACCCCCCACCGTTTTCACTTTTCCTCCCCACAGTGCTCCCCAGCCACCCCCCCCACCACAAAAAAGGGTCCATGTTGCAGCCACCATTTTTCTTGCCAAGGACTTCTGGATGGAATTTGCCAAGGCCATTCATATTGTCCAAAGAGGTTGCTGTGAGCAGTGGCCAGGGGAAGAGAATAACCCAACTATCCATCCCCAGTGCTCCTGCCACACCTAGGACTGCCAACTTTGCACAAACAAGTTGACAGAGCAAGAATCTTTTCAACTTCTTCCAGCCCAGATCCACATATCTGCCCCATTCCTAGACCAGTAACTCAACATATGTCTACACTGTAAAACAAGACCTGTAGTAGCAAGTCTGAGAGCCCAGGTAAACTGACTTTAGCGTGAGCCCTGCAAGCTCACGCTAGGGGGCTAAAAAGGGCAGTGTAGATGTTCAGGCTTGGGCTTGAGCCCCGGCTCTGAAACCCAGCAAGGGGGGGATGGATCTCAGTCTGGGCTCCCATCTGAGCTCAACAACTGCACTGCTATTTTTAGCCCTGCGCATGGAGTCAATTGACCCATGCTCTAAAACTCGCTGCCACAGGAGGTCTATTTTTGCAGTGTCGATGTATCCTCAGAGCGATCCATCTCACCTGGAGAAAACTGCCCAGAAACCACAACTGTACCCTATTCTCACCAGAGAGAAACATCTAATGCCCCGGCACCTTTGGCATGGATCGCCTATAACATGCAGGCTCCCGGGGATGCACTTTGCAGTAGGGCAGGGCAAGCCACTGGGAGAAGGCCTGACCTGTGCCTAGCCTGATCTGGCACCTTCGCTGAAGGTTTGTCCTTTTAAGCATGCTGAGTGGATCTATTGGAAGCCACAGGAGGCTGGCCAGGATACATGTGATCAGATGGGACACCAAGCAAGAGGAGTGAATTTGCTCGGTCACGTCCCTCTTCTGCAGTGCATGGTGGCCAGGAAGGGGAGAGATATTCCAGTCTATTGCCACACACTTCCTTTGCCAAGCCATGCATATCATAGCTCTGGACTGCCCTATGGAGAGCATAACACAACCTTTGGATTGCTGCAGGTGGGGGTCGTCATTCATTTCTGGCTCTTTGGACCTTTCACAGCAGTATTTGATACAGCTGACCATGACCTTCTGTTGACTTGTCTGCAGCATTGGCTGGAGCAGCATGGACTTGGTTTTGTGCTGATCTCTCCCAGTTTCTGAAATTGCCTATGGCAGAGAATTTACAAGTCTGTGCTTTCAAATCTGTTTTGGGTCCTTTAACTTATGTGCATTTGTATGGTAACCACTGGGATTTCCTTTTTCATAGATATGGGCTACATTACGCCCCTGCTAAAATGATTCAGTTGTTACCACTTGCGGCTACACACTCTAGTGCTAGCCAGTTGCCAGCATGCTGTTGAAGGGTAGCTAGCCGGGAATCCTATTAAATTAAATCACAACAGGCTGAAATGTTGTTAACTGGACAAGAACGCTCATTAAATCTGGTTTCTTTAGCGAGCAGTTTTGATAACACGATTATACCACCAACCAATGGAAGAGGCCTGCATGCTACACATTAGTCACTGATAAATGTTCTGCTTCTCTTACTAAACTGTCTTTTAACTATCTTTATACTAAAGCAAATGGAAGTTGATTGCACAGAGAATGGATATGGCAGAGATGCTAACTAGTGGTTTATTATCCCTAAAGTTAACTACTATTGGACACAAAGTTATCTGGGTCCCAGAGACTAAGATTTAATTACCAGGATTCAATGACCAAACATAGGCTGAATCCCAGTTTGTCACCAGGAAGAGGCAGAAGCTCAAGCACTCCGTCACTGGCTGGCTGGTTAACCCTGGGCAAGTCATGTCATTGCTCTGTGCCTCAGTTTCCCCTTCTGTAAAATGTGGGATTCCCAGCCTACACGGCTGTAAAAGGGACAGCACCTTTTCATACTATGGTTGTTTCAAACGTATGACAGATATGACCAGGCTTTTAACTAGACTCAGGTTATCAGCCCATATTACCCAAATGCTACCAATACAGTTTCATGCTGATCAGAAAGGCATTATCAACTTATACTTTAACACGGGTACCAAATACCTTATAGAGTCTCTCTCTCTCAGGCACTTATCTGATAGTATCTGAGCGCCTCACAATATTTACTGCATTTATCCTCGCAACCACTCATCTGTGAGCCAAACCAGGTCTATTATCCCCATTTCACAGATAGGGAAAGTAAGTCACTCACTGAAGGTCACACAGGAAGTCTGACAGAGCAGGGACTTGAACCCAGCTCTCCCAAGTTTTAAAGTAGCTCCCAAACCACTGCATCATCTTTCCTCACTAGAAAGAGCCATTTTCTTTATGTGACAGGCTGCAAAGGTATGTCTGGTCAACCTGTTAACTCCATTTTTGTTCTGTGAGCACCATCTAGGAAGATTTGGCTTTGCACATTCATTCTGGAGCAGAAGCCTGACACCTACTGCAGAGACTATGTCTGGGAAGTTGACACAGAGCAACTACGGGTCATCAATATTGTCTAGCTCTCCCCTGCTAGAATGGTAGGGTTGCTATGGCCAGGCCACTGACTTGAACAACTCTCTGCCCAGAAGCCAGTGCGGGGGTTAGAGAATGGAAACTCCCCAGCAGAAGAGCAGGGGCAGAACAGGTGTCAGAGTCTGCTTTAAAAGAGACATGCTCTCTAAGCAACTATGCAGTTTCATTGCTAGAAACAGAAGACACAGCTGGAGAGAGTGCAGCCAGGTAGAACTTTGCCTCCCCTTTGGCTCAGGCCAAAACCAGGACTCTCAAAGGGGGGCAAGATCAGACTGAGGGGGCTGCATTCAGAAATTTTTTTCCATAGATTTAGAAAACACAGGGGAGTTACAAGAGTAAAGCATGTGTGAATGGGAAATCCCTTGGCATAGCCCTGTTCGTTGCTGTACTGCCCTGAAAGGTGTAACTAGGAAACCAGAACTTTCTCAGCCAGGTAAACTCTGGGGGAACATGTTTAAGTAACTGGGGGCTTGAGAGGGCTGGTTCTGGGGTCCAGGCAGCCAGACTGCCCAAGAAAGGTGTCAGACCCAGAAGGGTGCAAGACAGAACCAGAGCGAAGATCAAAGACTAGACAATGCCCAGACCTAGGGTGCTGAGCTGCATGTGGGACCCCATCACAACAAACTGGTAACCATTCAGAAAGAGGGACTGGACCAGGTTGTGCCACAAATTTTATCCATCAGGGCTAGATCCTGCCAGTTGCCAAGCACCCTCAGTTCTCATTGATGTGGGTGGACCTTCACACCTCCCCAGATCTGGCCCTCAGGTAATGGTGTGATGGGAGGTGATTAGAGGCCAATAACTGAAATTAAACAAAATCCAGGCCTGAAAATCTTTTAAGTATTATAGTGCCTTGACGATGGAAAATACAACTGCTGTATCTCCCAAAAATGGAGTCTGTTGAAGCATTTAACACAGATGTGACACTGCATTTGGTTGTATTTATTAAAAAGGCACTAGAAGAGTTCAATACTACTCATTGCCTCTATGGAGCATTGTCCTTTCCCGGTACTCTACTAGTCATGATATCCAGTTCCTTCTGGCCAGTTACAAGATGTGCCTTTGTGAACCATTCAACCTCCTTTGGGCACTCTCTCTGCTCCACCAAGGTCCGTTGTACCTAGTGAGGAACCCAGATGTGGACACTGGACCCTGACTGCAGCTTTGCTAGCGAAGAAGGAATGTCTCGCACGTGCATGTCCCAAGGCAGCACACAAAGGTTTTGTACCTGTATAACTATGTTGTTTAGAGGTGTGATCCTTCTTTTTCTTATAAACCAGTGGTGTTATACCAATATAACCCCTAGTGTGATATATTACACTGGTATAAAAGTGCCTTATACCACATAGTTTATTACCCTCCTCCTATAGGAACAGTTATACCAATAAAACCTCTTGTTCCACTTGAGCTATACGGATCAGATTATCATTATCATCATGCCTAGGAACCCTAGTTGCTGTCCAGGGTCCCATTGTGCTAGACGCTGTACAAACAAAAACAGAGTCCTTTCGCCTACAATCTAACTAGTTAAATTGTACTGTACTATAAAGGCATTGTGTGCACATAACTGGTAATTTGGGGCTTTTCCAAGAGATCACCATATACTCATCTGATTTCTCTACTCTCCACCTGGTTCCTGCTCTACATTGCTCGTTAGAAAGCTGTATTCCCCCAGCTTTGTTTCCAATCATTCCTTGTCCCCAGCACATAATCTGGATTTAACCACATTCCACTTCATGCCAACCCTTAAACACTTCTTTAAACTTCCCTAATCCTTGTGCCATTTCATGCTCCTCCATCGCCCCAAATTGGGAATAGGCAGTTTGGGTTATTTTACCAGTTCCTCCAGATCCCTGGCCCAAAAGTGCCTAGGGAATCTCATCCCAACATGGCACAACAGTACTCTTCGTAGTTCATGAGACAGCTGTGTCCTGCTGCGAGGCTGCAAGACAGATGATGTCTTTCCGATAACCAGCAGATACTCTTGTGGAACTGGATCAAAGAAATATTACACACATTAAGTTTCCCATTGCTATTAAATGTGGGATTTTTCAAGCCAGGACGAGGTTAAGAGAAGGGTTTCACTCCAACCGCACACTCCAATCTCAGCCCAGCTGACTTCGCAGAACCCTTTGCTCTAACCAGACACAGCCCACTAACACATTGGATGAAGAGAGATGGTCCATGCTTTTGTGTGTGCCACTGCATGAAGGGGATACAATGCTTTCCTTCCATCCTATCCACAGAGCCCTAGGGCTTGGCTACATACAAATTTATCCTGGTTTAATTAAACAATGTAAATCAATGTGGTGTAAAGACATGTGGATAGGCTTATATCAGTTTAGACTGTCCATACCCACCTGACAGCAGTTTAGTTAAACTGTTAAAAAAAAAAAAAAAAAAAAAACAACACAACACACCACCACCACACACACACACACACAATCAAATTACAGGCTTAACTATTGTGCTTAGACCAGGTCCTGGTGACTTCTTTCCCAGTCCCCTTTAGAGCACCAGGCTGCCAGCCCAGCCTATTCCCTCGTGGCTTTATCAAAGGATGTAATCAGGTTTGATTGGAATTATCTATCCCTGCATCCTCCAAGCCATCAAACTGTCATCATTTAAATGTTTAAAGCTTCCTCATGATCATAGGAAACTCAGCTAATGCGTCCTTTGTTCCCCAATGGCTCCTCTTGAAGGCTCAGCTCACGGCTGTTCTCCATCCTTCTGGCAAGTCCCCTGGGTTAGTGATTTATTGCAAATTATTGCTAACAAGCCCACCATTTCCTCTTCTATGGCTTTCAAAACCTTTGCATGGAAATGGTCAGGGCAGGCCCATTGAAATGGGTTTATCCTATCTGATCTATGTTGTGACCAGTCTCATCTGTCATGACCTGCAGCCACGCCACCTCCTGTTACAATCCTGTAGGCTCCCAAACACAGCAGGGCTGGGCATGGCCAATACTTGGATGGGAGACCCCCAAAGAACAAGGAACTAGCGTGGGTGACTCAGTAGGATGCAAGGACCTGACCAATTGTACTCATTAGAAACCTCATGGCCCTTTTTGTTAGTGAAGGAATGTTACCCATGGTATCCTCAGGCAAAATCCTCAACATTTTTGCCTCATAAAATTGCCCTTGCTCTTTCATTTGGATACGGCATTCCTCTTCACTTCCTGTCCTAAACAGATGTGTAGTGCTGATGTGTACATGTAAGCCTTGGACTTTTACATTTCACTGGCAGTCAAAGACAATCTCAATACATAAAGGGATGATTCTGCCACCCTTACTCACGTGAGTAATCTCATGGATTAGACCCCAAGTTTGTAAAGCACTTGGGGTAAAACACATTATGTAAATGTAAACAATCATTCAGACTTATGCCAGTAATTTGCCAATTCAGTTCCCTGAAGTGATAGTCTTTGGATGACAGTATGTTGGATTCCACCTTTGGCCTTTAACACATTAGGTGATGAACACAGTAAAAGCTGCCTTGGAAATTACTAGAGATGATGCATCAGTAATGAGAGACATTTTAAAGGATGTTTTTCTTTATCCCACTCCCCCAAACAGCTAACAGAATTTCAAGCATGGAAATCATTGGGGGCTCAGCAAATACACCACACCCTCCCAAAGGTGCATAGTTGCAGATGCCAGCTCTTATTCATGGGTGCACTGTCTGCTCCAACAGATAAGGTTCTAATGCAACAAGTGTTATGCTGGTAAGACAAACACGATCATGGAAAATCAGCTTTAACAGACAGCCATAACTGAAGCCAGAGATTCAATAAATACTACAGCTTTTTAAACAGTGCACCAAGCTACCGATTCACGGAGGTCGTTAATAATGCAAATAACCTACCCTTGTTAGGCAGGAGAGTCCTGGTAGTCTACTTGGGTCTTCACCATGAGTTCTGGATAACAGGAGAAGATCTAGTTTTAACAAACCTAGGGGTGGGGGAGCAGAAGACACACACACACACACACACACTCCACTCCTGAGGTTTCCAGCTCAACCAAAACGAACTGTCTAGGAAACAAGAACACTGGACGGATGCAGCAAAGTGCTGATCATCTGCAACTCCCACTGAAGGCAACAGGAGTTGGGGCTCAATCCCAAAAGGTTTTGATAGATTTCAAGGCCAGAAAAGACCAGTCTGACCTTCTGTACAACATAGGCCAGGGAAACTTCCTCCAAACAATTCCTAGAGCAGGTCTTTTAGAAAAACATCCAATCCTGATTTAAAAATTGCCAATGAGGGAGAATCCACCATGACCCTTGGTAAATTGTTCCAGTAGTTAATTACTCTCACTGTTGAAAATTTATGCCTTATTTCCAGTCTGAATTTGTCCAGCTTCAACTTGTTGAGCTAGAAAGATCGGGATGGAGTGTGTTTTCTCCCCCAACCCTAGGTTTGCTAAAATTAGATCTGCTCCTATTGGACAGGCTTCATGGTGAAAATCAAGGAGACTAGCCCAGGACTCTCTTGCCATTGGATCATGTTATACTTTGCTCTGCTAGACTGAAGAGCCAGTTATTAAATATTTGTTCCCCATGCAGATACTTTTAGACTGGAATCAAGTCACCCCTTCACATCCTTGTTAAGCTAAACAGATAGAACCCCTTGAGACTCCCATTATAAGGCATATTTTCTAATTCTTTAACCATTTTCATGGCTCTTCTCTGAATCCTCTCCAAGATTGACACTAATAAATTGAATTGTGGACCCCAGAATTGGACACCGATCGGTGCCAAATACAGAGGTAAAATAACCGCTATACGCCTACTTGAGAGAGTCCCCTGTTTGTGCATCCCAGAATTGCATTAGCTCTTTTGGCCACAGCATCCCATTTGTAGCTTACATTTAGCTGATTATCCACCACAACCCCCAAATCTTTTTCAGAGCCCCTGCTTCCCAGGATAGAGTCCCCTATCCTGTGAGTATGGCCTACAGTCTTTGTTCCTAGATGCAGACATTTACATTTAGCCATATTAAAATGCATACCGTTTGTAAACTGGGTGAAAGCAAAGCGACTAGATCACTCTGAATCATGACCTGTTCCCTATTTCTCCCCCAACTTTTGTCATCTGCAAACTTTACCAGTGATGATTTCATGTTTTCTTCCAGTTAACTGATAATAATAATAATAATAATAATAATAATAATAATTAAAAAAAAAAAAAAAAAAAAAAAAGAGTTAAATAGTGTAGGGCCAACACTGGTCTACAATTTGAGAAGTCGTCTGCTTCAGAGATAAAATGTGCTATTTATTATGTATTTTGATGTGCTGAATTCAAATCTGACAATTAAAACAACTGATTGGCTACTGTTTCTAAGATATTTAAGTTTTTACATTTTATGTCTGTATATTGTGTAGATAGTAGAGTTTTAATCATAAATTGTAAACCTAGGTCTTTTCATGTGTTTATGGTTGCTTTACATGATAATATTTCACCTGTCCTGTTTCTGTAACACTTTAAAAATCAGCAAAAGGGTTATATAAATAAAATTTATTATGAAACAAAAGGCAAAAAACTATTCTGTACATAGTTTAGTCCTATTCAGTGTCTACTCGGCGCTTCTTGGCTTGTCTCTTGTATTCATTAAATGGAGCATCTCTTGTCACTGTCCAGCAATTGTCTGCAAGCACTGATGGGCTCCATTTGCCCTGATAGCGTTTCTCCATTGTTGCAATGTCCTGGTGAAATCGCTCGCCGTGCTCGTCGCTTACTGCTCCGCAGTTCGGTGGGGAAAAAAAAAATCTAGATGAAAGTGCAAAAAAATGTATCTTTAGTGACATGTTGCAACCAAGGCTTTTGTATGCCTTGAGGAGTTTTCCACCAACAAGCTGTAGTTGTCTTCCTTGTTGTTTCCGAGAAAATTTATTGCCACTAACTGGAAGGCTTTCCATGCAGTCTTTTCCTTGCCACACAGTGCATGGTCAAATGCATCATCTCGAAGAAGTTCACGAATCTGAGGACCAGCAAAGACACCTTCCTTTATCTTAGCTTCACTTAACCTTGGAAATTTTCCACGGAGGTACTTGAAAGCTGCTTGTGTTTTGTCAATGGCCTTGACAAAGTTCTTCATCAGACCCAGCTTGATGTGTAAGGGTGGTAACAAAATCTTCCTTGATTCAACAAGTGGTGAATGCTGAACACTTTTCCTCCCAGGCTCCAATGACTGTCGGAGTGGCCAATCTTTCTTGATGTAGTGGGAATCTCTTGCACAACTATCCCATTCGCAGAGAAAACAGCAGTACTTTGTGTATCCAGTCTGCAGACTAAGCAAGAGAGCAACAACCTTCAAATCACCACAAAGCTGCCACTGATGTTGGTCATAGTTTATGCACCTCAAAAGTTGTTTCATGTTGTCATAGGTTTCCTTCAAACGGACTGCATGACCAACTGGAATTGATGGTAAAACATTGCCATTATGCAGTAAAACAGCTTTAAGACTCGTCTTCGATGAATCAATGAACAGTCTCCACTCATCTGGATTGTGAACCATGTTGAGGGCTGCCATCACACCATCGATGTTGTTGCAGGCTACAAGATCACCTTCCATGAAGAAGAATGGGACAAGATCCTTTTGACGGTCACGGAACATGGAAACCCTAACATCACCTGCCAGGAGATTCCACTGCTGTAGTCTGGAGCCCAACAGCTCTGCCTTACTCTTGGGTAGTTCCAAATCCCTGACAAGGTCATTCAGTTCACCTTGTGTTAGGAGATGTGGTTCAGAGGAGGAGGATGGGAGAAAATGTGGGTCCTGTGACATTGATGGTTCAGGACCAGAAGTTTCATCCTCTTCCTCGTCTGACTCAAGTGAGAATGATTCTGGTGCATCAGGAACCGGCAGTCCTTCTCCGTGGGGTACTGAGTGTATAGCTGATGGAATGTTTGGATAATGCACAGTCCACTTTTTCTTCTTTGACACACCTTTCCCAACTGGAGGTACCATGCAGAAGTAACAATTGCTGGTACGATCTGTTGGCTCTCTCCAAATCATTGGCCCTGCAAAAGACATAGATTTCCTTTTCCTGTTCAACCACCGGCGAAGATTTGTTGCACAAGTGTTGCAGCATATGTGTGGGGCCCACCTCTTGTCCTGATCTTCAATTTTGCAGACAAAATAAAGGTGATAGGCTTTCTTAACCATAGTGGTTATACTGAGCTTTTGTGATGCAAAAGTTACTTCACCACAAACATAGCAGAATTTATCTGCACTGTTCACACAAGTACGAGGCATCTCTGCTCACTTTGGCTAAACAGAAATGTGTCCCTTTGCAAAATCAAACACTGACAAATAAGAGCACGGCACTGTATGATTTCTAGAGCGGATATAGGGCAATTTGTTCAGCAGAGTGATGTAAGCTTAGTTATGATTGCATCATCCATGACTTCTAGGAATAACACGATGCAATTCATATAATGTATGACGCAATGCCAGCTTCAGATTGCATCATTCATTGTTTTGCCTAAAAAGCAAGTACTGTCCAAACCCAGTCAAAGATTTATTCATAGATCCAGTCAAAGATGTATTTTAGTCATTTCTAGTTTAAATTGAGATCCCTTCCCTTTATAACTCACTTATCCTCCGCCATTCCCAAGTCAAGGGTCGTATATACTGACCCAATAGCATATCTTGAAAATTAGAGCTAATCAACAATTTTAAGCATCATTTTCGTTCTCAGTGACCCAGAATTAGTAAAGTTTGACTACATTTATTTCAGAAGCAGTTTGGCTGTAGAGCAGTGTAACCGATCCCTGCAGGACACCACTAGAAATATCAATGATTATTCCTCATTTACAATTACATTTTGAGACCTATCAGGTGCTGAGAGCCTTCAGGTTTAATGCTATTTGTTCCAAGTGGGTGGCAGTTCTTGGGTTGGTTAGACATGGTCAGGAGGCCCCTAATCTGACACCTTGAACTTTCCCCTCTCCTCCAGCACCAGGTTTGCAATAATAATACATTCCTTATATGTCACACATACCCTTCCCCAAATACATGGTTCATGCTTTTCTGAAATAAAAGCCAGTGCCAACAGTTATAAGTAAGGCTAAGATTATGTCACGGAGGTCATGGAATCCATGACTTCAGAGACCTCCATATATTATTTTCCGCTTCAGCCCCAGTGTGGTGGGGCTAGAGCTGTCACCCCAGAGCTCCCAGCTGCTGCAGGTGGCAGGGAGAACCCTGGAGCTCTCAGCCACCACAGGCAGAATCCTCCTCCCCTCCTGCAGCAGGGCTCAGGCTCTCATCTCCCCATCAGCCCCATTTTGTAACTATTATTTTTAGTAAAAGTCACAGACAGGTCACGGGCTTCTGTGAATTTTTGTTTATTGCCTGTGACCTGTCCTGACTTTTACTAAAAATAACTGACAAAAATCTTCACCTCATTTACGAGCAACCCCCACAATAAAGCAAAGTGTACATGTTTTACTCTTCCCTAGCTCCTTCCAAAGGTCTCAGAGCACTTTACGGACACTAACCGAGCCCCACAAACCATCTAGGATATAGGGAAGGATTGCACTGCCTAAGCTAATCAGAAGGTAGGGATGCTGAACAATGATTGACCCACAACTGTACAGTTTTCCAGCAAATTTTTACACCAGATTATGCAAATCCCTTCCCCCCAAACAGGCTATTGCCCTCAACTCCCTGTCCCCAGCCAGTACACAGCCACCTCCACTCCAGACCCTGCCCCACCCAATTCCAGATATTAAAAGAAATTCTTCACCGGGGGAGGAAATGGGCTGAGCTTTATCGGAACACAGCCAGCAGCAGGGAAAACTTGGGGTGACAGGAGTTCAAGTGGCCATGTCTGGATGGGGATTTCTGAGGGCATCAGTCTATCAGGTCAGAGGAGCTGGCTGCAGCCAGTCAGAGTGACGAGCGTGCACAGCATGAATCAGTACAACTCCCCGGTGTTAACTCCACAACACCCATGGGGACCAAGGGAAGTTATGTGCCCTCAGTGGTTCCTATCGCCAAATGTCTACATCCTGCACAGACCACAGTGAGAGATTATGCCATACACTATCAAAGAAACTGAGGAACCACCTGATAAGCATCCTATACAGAAAACAGAAAAACATCAAAAAAGAGCTCTCCAACCTGGAGACTTTCACACCTTCCACACAAATGGACTTTTCTAAAATAAGACAGGAGATCTACATTACACACTTCATCTCTCTACAAAGGAGAAAGGACCATAAGTTGTCTAAAATCCTACCTGCCACATGGGGTCACAACAGTGGTACCCCTAACTCACCCAGCAATATCGTCAATTTATCCAGCTACACACTCAACCTGGCAGAAGAGTCTGTCCTATCTCGGGGACTCTCTTTTTGCCCCACCACCCCCACAAACATGATACAGTTCTGCGGTGATCTGGAAGTCTACTTTCTCCGACTCAAAGAATACTTTCAAGATACCACTGAACAGTGCACTGATACACAGATACCCTCCCACCAACAGCACAAGAAGAAGAACTCCACATGGACTCCTCCTGAGGGTAGAAACGACAGTTTGGATCTATACATAGAATGCTTCCGCTGACGTGCACAGGCAGAAATTCTGGAAAAACAACATCGCTTGCCTCATAACCTAAGTCGTGCAGAACACAATGCCATTCACAGCCTCCGAAACAGCCCTGACATTATAATTAAAGAGGCTGATAAAGGAGGTGCTATTGTCAACATGAACAGGTCTGACTACCAAAAGAAGGCTGCCAGACAACTCTCCAATACCACATTCTACAGGCCATTTTCCTCAGATCCTACTGAGGACTATACTAAGAAACTGCACCATCTACTCAGGACACTCCCTACACTAAACACAGGAACAAATCAACATACCCTTAGAGCCCTGACCGGGGTTATTCTATCTGCTACTCAAGATCCACAAACCTGGAAATCCTGGACACCCCATCATCTCTGGAATCGGCACTCTCACTGAAGGACTGTCCGGATATGTGGACTCGCTATTCAGACCCTATGCCACCAGCACTTCCAGCTATCTCCATGACACCACTGATTTCCTGAGAAAATTACAACGCATTGGTGATCTTCCAGAAAACACCATCCTAGCCACCATGGATGTGGAGGCTCTCTACACAAACATCCCACACACAGATGGAATATAAGCAGTCAGGAACAGTATCCCTGATGATGCCACAGCACAACTGGTTGCGGAGCTCTGTGACTTTATCCTCACACACAATTATTTCAAATTTGGGGACAATATACATCTCCAGACTAGTGGCACTGCTATGGGCACCTGCATGACCCCACAATATGCGAACATTTTTATGGCTGATCTGGAACAATGCTTCCTCAGCTCTCGTCCACTCATGTCCCTTCTCTACCTACGCTACATTGATGACATCATCATCTGGACCCATGAGAAGGAGACTCTGGAAGAATTCCACCACGATTTCAACAGTTTCCACCCCACCATGAACCTCAGCCTGAACCAATCTACATGGTAGGTCCACTTCCTAGACACCGCGGTACAAATAAGTGATGGTCACGTTACCACCACCCTATACCAAAAACCCACCGACCGCTATGCCTACCTTCATGCCTCCAGCTCCAATCCTGGACACACCACACGATCCATCATCTACAGCCAAACACTGAGGTATAACCGCATTTGCTCCAACCCCTCAGACAGAGCTCAACACCTACAAGATCTTCACCAAGCATTCTCAAAACTATGATACCCACCCGAGGAAATAAGGAAACAAATCAACAGAGCCAGATGTTTACCCAGAAGCCTCCTGCTGCAAGACATGCCCAAGAAAGAAACCAACAGAACTCCACTAGCCACTCCTCAGCTAACACCTCTCCGACACATCAGTGATCTACAACACATCCTGGACAACAATCCCTCACTTTCACAGGCCTTGGGTTCGCTCCCTAGTTCTTAGTATAGAAACATGCAATAGGAGAGGCAATAGCAGGAGGACATCACACAGAACCCAAAAAGATAACTGGCAAGCCATAGGTTCCTGGAAGGTACAGCTTTTCACAGCGACAAGGAGACTGTAACCAACAGAATATTTTGTGCCTATGAACTCCACTTAGCAAAGGAAGAAATCACTCCAAGTTCTCCAGGGTTCCTATTTCCACCTGCTGGCAGAGGAGTCTATCCCCACAGCTCCGGGCTGGTACAAGGAGAACAAGTGGGAGGTATTGCAATCCACAGATGTGCAAAGGGCCTAATTAGGTCTCCCAATGCAGGATTCATGTGTCATTATATAATGCCTGCATCTGTAAATTTCACTCCATACATCTGAAGAAGCTTACCCACAAAAGCTTATGCCCAAATAAGTCTGTTAGTCTTTAAAGTGCCACCGGACTCCTTGTTGTTTCAATGCAGGATTGTTAGTACGTGTTTTATACATAGAGACACTGCACTTTAAGATAGCATAGTAATCCTCTGGGTATGTTGCAAGAAAACAGTAACATTTTTTACGTTTACATACAGGTCACTAAATTACCAAGTGCCACTGACATTTCAGCATCTGACCAGCACCATTTAATGGATCTGACAAGTCTAAGATTCACGAATTGAGCGGGTAGTTTTGACTGTGGCAAGCAGAACTCCCAAGAGCTATCAGTTCACTATGCCACTGAATTTTACATCCCTGTCTGTGGTGCTGAACTTGAAGATCATTACCATGTTGCTAAATTACCAATTAACTCAAGGTAGGCATAGCGGTCGGTGGGTTTTTGGTATAGGGTGGTGTTAACGTGACCGTCACTTATTTGTACCGTGGTGTCTAGGAAGAGGACCTCCCGTGTAGATTGGTTCAGGCTGAGGTTTCTCTTCTGGAGTCTCTTCTGGTTGCCCCAATAAATGTATAAGCTCAAACAAACTAGAACAGGAACAGTTCAGCATGGCTGTGTCATCATCAGACTCCCTCCAGCTCCAAAACTCTCAGTATCACAAGTGGAAAGATCTTGGAGCTATTCACCTAGGAAAGAAGCCCAGTGCTGCACTCATATCCACAGCTTAGCTTCAAACAGGAGATCTCCATGTGGAACACCACTAATTCCTGGACCTTTGAGAAAGTGAAGCCAGGAGAGATGGGGGAGGAGGAGGGGAAACAGCTGTGAAAGGCCCAGTGCACAGGAGCTTTCGTCAACTGAGCGCTACGAGGAGCTGCATGCCAAGGCAGAGGTTGCATGGCTGGCCACTGCAGGCGGGACGATCACCAGGGAGAGTCCACTACCAAGAAGGCTCAAAAAAACATCTGCTAGCCAGATGAGGGGGTCCCTCCCAACAGCCCCAGCCTGGTGCAGGTGAGACACCCAGATACCCCCACACACACTACCATTAGATGCTGGGAAAGGCTGCAGGTGTAGGGAAGGAAAAGAATGCTGTTCATGGGACTTTGTTTCTTTTCTAGGTGCCTCTGGCTTGTAGATACCTAATAAATGTGAATGCCTCCCGCCGCCATCCCATCCTCTGGTTGCTGGAAGTGTCTCTTGACTTCGCCCACATCTTCCTGACAGACTCCACCCTCCTCTCCTGCGAACATCTCCAGTATCTGCCTTTCTCACTGCTCAGAGCAGCAGCAAAGGAAAACTGGCAGGGATTCTAATCAGTTTCATGCAGCCTGCAGGGTCCTGAATAGAAGCAGTTGCACTAAGCAATGTCTCCTTAACTCACTCTGCAAATGAGCAGAAGCGGGGCGCCTAAGCAGTCTGCAGACTCAGGAAGACTCGCTGCTCTGCTGTCCCATTTAGAAGGTTTCCAGCACCACCACAAATGCCAAGTATATTTTTAAATGAAAATTAAACTCTGCAGCAGTCTAGGCTTTTGACCTCCCTTCTGTTCACCAGGAAAGAGGCTCCGATTTGCCATTAGCCAATGGCATTTGAGTCCCACCTATAGATTTAGGGTGTGGAACTTACCTGCCACGTTGTGTGCTTCCAAACCAACGTCTGGCTCCTGGCGGGCTAGAGGCAAGAAAAAAGTGGGATCCTTCTTACGGCTGCACATGTCATCAGCACCCGAATTCCCTCTCCCATCTATGTTCATTGATGCCACATTGTCGGAAGCATAGAAGGCAGCCTCCTTGAGATCAGTCCCCCCTTCCACTGATGTCCCCGATAAAGCTGCACTCTCCAGAGGCATTTTTGCATCTTTAACAAAAGCAGCTATTCTCTGCTCACCTTGGGGGCACCCAAGGGCAGAAAAATCTTCTTTGTTTGGCTCCAGTGTCATTAACACGGTTTTGCCTCCATCACACCGATGCGCTCTTTGCTGCTCTGATGAAGAAGAAGAGACAGCTTTCTCCATTCCTCGCAGATTCTGTTGTGTCACTCAGGAAAATACAAACATCAGGACTTCATAGGATTCACAGGCAGCTGTAGCCAGAAAATCTAAAAAGGGAAAAGAAAGTGATGAGGATTTCTCAATTGCAGAAAGTGATGAGCTTTTCCTGGTCACACCTGCTCTCTTTAGGCCCGAGGGCACGACCTGGAGTAACAACAGATCGCAACAAAAGAATCTTACTGTGCCTTTCAGCCCAAGACCTTTACAGTGTCACTACATGACTGGCTTCAAGTGGGGCAAAGCAGCAGCTGTTTCAGCCGTAAAGTGAAAACATCGATACCCAGTTTAAATCCCAGTATGGGATGTAACCAGGACACCTGGGTCCATGCCCTTAGTGCTATGGGATTCCAGGAGGCAATTGGTCAGGACCTTCGTTTTACATTTCCATATGTGAACATGGCACCTCTGGCAGCACAGTGCTTTCTAGAACCATGCTGGAGCGTTGAAGCTTTTACCCCAAGAGCTTGTTGAGCCTAGGAGCATTTCACGGTGATGCAGGAGGGCTGGGGGAGTCAGAAAGAACAATACAGTGTCCAAGGCACCACATGACCCTTTAGGAGACTGACCTGCTTAGCAAGATTCTGCATCACGCCCTGGCCACAGGGTTAGCATGGAACAAGGACGAGAAAGGCTAACGAGCTTCTACAGGTGAGAAGGGCAGTTCAGAGCAAGAGGGTGGAAGAAGCCGCCAAATGGCCAATACAGAGACTGGGAAATTGTCGAATATTCGTGCCTTGGGAGCAGTGTATCTTGCTGACACCCTGGTCCCCTCCTTGCTGCAGGAATCATTGGGGAAAGATATCCGAAGCTACCCACTGGCGACGTATAGACCTTAGTGACATGCCAGCACACGTATGTGTACATAAACATTGGTCTTGAGTCTGTGTGTATCATGAGCGGTTCCGCAGAAAGGCAGGATTATTCCACTGGTCCCTACCATGCAGCATCTCTCCTCATTCACAGGCTAACACTGCACATTTCCATCACACATTGTTGCTCTTCATTTGCACTATGCTTCCTGTTACTACAGAGCTCCCTGTTATCCTCTGAGCATTTGCTGTCTCCAAGTTCCGTGTTTAGTGTTGACCTAACACAAACTCTCCTAAAAAGGTAAAACACACAACTTTCAATATCCCATACAATTACACGTATCCACCCTCTGTGACAGGTTCAGGTATTTTCATGGCCTACACACTCTCCCTTTATATCACCAGAGGTTACTAATAGCTGCAGTTTCGTTTTTTAAATGGCATTTCATGCTGGTGAAAGGTACTAAGTTAACAGACTATTTCTCCCCAAGCAGGTACAGCAGCAGAAGTGCCAACATATCTCCCACTGCCTACCCCCAGGGGTAAGAGGTTTGCTACATGGCAACTTGTTGAGGCCACCAACAAGGAGGCCAACCAGGCTGTAGTTCTGAAAAATGGACACCTACCTAAGCAGGATCTGGACTGAAATTAGCCACTCACTTCATGAAAGCCAAAAAGAAACAGATTTCAGTTACCTCTCTCCTGGGATGCACCTGAGCCAGCCATCTAGAGGCTAAAGACGTCGCACAACCCCTTACTATCTCCCCAGGGATTTATACTGCTACTCACACTGTGAGTGTGCCTCACAAGCCACAGATACCCTATACACACACAAGTTTGGGTCTCTTCCCGCCCCCGCACCTCCACCCCTCTGCATGTTGAGGGGTTTTGGGGGGGAGGAGAAAGAGGAGAAATGCTCAGCTGCTTATTCTTCCTGGGAGGTGGGCTTTATTGTAGGGAAGCAAATGGAGACAAGATTTTGCCCCGAAGGCAATGAAATTGAGGACCGTTCTAGTCTCTCATGGAAGGAAAGTTCCCCAGCTATGGGCCAGCAACTGAGAATGCTCATGTCCCCCGGTTCCCATGAGCAACACCTGTCCTGCTGACAGTTCTACTGTTCCTGAGGGCCACAGCTTCATGGTAGGTCCTGACTGCCGAGACAGCTCCAGCCCATTGAGGGCTTTGGGACCTTGAACTTGTTCTAGTATTAAGTAGACAGCCAGTGTAGTGTCTGTGACACAGCATGATTGGCTCATGTCAACGTGCGTTACTTAGCAGGATGGGCATTACATGTTGACTCAGCGGGAGCTTCAAGATCTTTCCTTAAATTCAAAGCTACCACGCATTGCATTAGCCATGCCTAGAGGATGCTGCCGCTAAGTCTGCACCTGTCCCAGTGAGACTCACCATTCTAATTAGCCATAGGTGTAAGAAAGCAATTCTAGCATCACTTGATACTGGGGCACGGACCCAATAAAGCAGTGGTTCTCAAACTTTTGTACTGGTGACCCCTTTCACATAGCAAGCCTCAGAGTGCAATCCCCGGCCCTAATAAATATATAAAAAGTGTTTTTAATTTAACACCATTATAAATGCTGGAGGCAAAGGGGGGTTGGAGTGGAGGTTGACAGCTCACAACCCCCCATATAATAACCTCATGACCCCCTGAGGGGTCCCAACACCCAGTTTGAGAACCCTGCAATAAAGGGTCTCTGGGTGGTTTACCACCTTGATGATCAGAGTGCAGACACAGGAAACAATATGATGAGGACTACTTCAACATGGAAGTCAAGATGATTATTGATCCCAACCCATCCAGTCACCCTGGAGATGAAGTTACTGTATAACCAACTTCAATCACTGGTGAAGCGAACAAAACATTTCATAGTGGGTCTGAACGGAGCCTGAGCTATACTCAAGGAAAAGCAGTGACAACCATATCTCCCAGATTCACAGCCACCATCTCTCATGGTGTGCTGCAAGGCAAAGTTATTATTGCACGTAGGAGGGGGTAAATCACATACATGAGCTGGAGATGAGATAAGGCTGCCCTACATAACCCCAATATGGCCACGTTTCAAATAAGCATGAACAGCTCCAGACTCCATGATCCAGAAAGAACGCTAGAGAAAGCACAAGTTACAGCGAGCAAATGTACCAGAAAGCTAGAGAATAAAGGTGCGTGAGTAGAGGAAGCAAGGAAGCAAAATTTATGTAGTTAAGGAAAGAAAAGGCCAGAGGAGAGACATCAGTCTATAAATACCTTCAAGGTAACAATATAAATTAAGAGAGGGAATTATTCGCCGTCTCCTAAGAGGCGATTACCATACAAGGAGCAATAGCCTGGAGCCATTTACATAAAAAGTTCTTAACCATGAGAGCAAAGGAGCCCTAGAAGAGATGGTAGGAGATGAAGTCTCCATCACGGCTGAGAGCCAGGAATGAGCAGAGACCAAGCATCTGTGGGAATGATGTAGAGAAGAGTCCTGTGAGCGCTGCATGTGGGGAGGTGAAGAAATCAAACTGAATACCCCATGTGATGGGCTTGATTCCCTACTATTCTGTCTCTCCCCCCCCCCACACACACACTTGTGCTAGATACTCTACAGGAGCTACAGAAGGGGAGGAGAAAAAACCCAAACCAAACAACCACACGCTAGCATGTCAGTAACACAAAGAATTTGATCTTCATGCTTGTGTCTCTTTCAGAGCTTTCTGGAGAGGACTCGCACTGAGGAACGCTGGGCTCTCCCCCCAGGGTTGGGGAGGAGGGGACACAGGCACCGCACAAACAGAGATGCCTTGTGCTTATTTAAGTCTCAACTCTTCCTGTCCCTGCAGCCTTGGCTCTCACACACAGTGCCCACAGAACCATTAATCCACTCCCCCTGCCTAGTCCAGTTTCACCCTCAGCAAGACACACACAAAAAATGGCTTCAAATGCTCTTTTTCTAGCCAGCAGGGGTAGGACCTACCAGCTGGCTTTGATTGCTAAGAACTTCCTTTAGCAACAAGTGCCATTCCACCTGGAGCCAAGACACGCGGAGAGGGCTCACTGACTCCATCAGGAGCCCATGCATGGCATGCCAGTACAGCACTAAGTCCAAAACACTGACAGTGAGGATCTGCCGAAATCTTTTCCCTAGGTTTTTTAGGAGTCCATTGGGCTCCTGCCAGTCAAGCCTACAGCTGCACATTTTCAGTGCTTCAGACTCTGTACAAGTCCCTCAGGAACGTATATAATCACCACACAAAAAACCCACACTGACCTCCCATTGGGATTCACAGCATGTACCCAATACTTTAAAGACTGATACATGGCTCTCCTCAAGGGACCCTTTGTGCTCACTAGAGCCGTGAAGGGTCCCCTCACCCAGCCCTTAGGGCAGGGGTGGGCAAACTACAGCCCAGGAGCCACATCCAGCCCTCCAGACGTCTTAATCCGGCCCTCGAGCTCCCGCTGGGGAGCAGGGTCTGGGGCTTGCCCCACTCCGCGCGGCTCCTGGAAGCAGCGGCATGTTTTCCCTTCAGCTCCTACGTGTAGAGGCAGCCAGAGGGCTCCGCACACTGCCCCGCCCCAAGCACCGCCCCGGCAGCTCCCATTGGCTGGGAACTGCGGCCAATGGGAGCTGCAGGGCCAGCGCCTGCAGACAGGGCAGTGTGCAAAGCAGCCTGGCTGAGCCTCTGCCTAGGAGCCATAGGGGGGACAGCTGCTTCTGGGAGCTGCTTGTGGCAAGTGCTGCCCGGAGCCTGCACCCTGACCCTGTCCCATGCCACAACCCTGATCCCCCTCCCGAACCCCTCAGTCCCAGCCCAGAGCACCCCCTGCATCCCCATCCCCCCCCCAGAGCCTGCACCCCCAGCCAAAGCCCTCACCCCTCTTGCCCCAGCCCGGAGCCCCCTCCTGCACCCTGAATGCCTCATTTCTGGCCTCACCCCAGAGCTCGCACCCCCAGCTACAGCCCTCACTCCCTCCTGCACCCCAACGCACAATTTCACGAGCATTCATGGCCCGCCACACAATTGCTATATCCAGATGTGGCCCTCGGGCCAAAAAGTTTGCCCACCCTTGCCTTAGGGTCTCATACTGCAGTGCCCATACTCTCCCCCAAAAGGGCTGGACATGAACACCAAGGATTCTCTCTAATGGTGGGAAGAGGTCACTGCCGTGTGGCACAAGATACCCCGCTCCCTCTGCCAAGGAACCAAGTGTTCTCCCTCTCTCGAGGTGGCACATTCTAGAGAGGGAAAACAGCCTTCAGACACTGTGCTGCCACATGAAGGCCAGAGTGCTAATTTCTTTGCTACCAGCACCGCACTCGTCACTTATTTTTAAAAGGCGCGGTAGAGAGAGAAGGGGGACTCATGCTTCTCAAGCGCCTTCTGACCAAGGATCCCAGAGCACTTCAGACATTAGTTACCCCAGTTTCACAAATAAGGAAACTGGAATGAAGACAAATTTCTTTGCTTAAATAAATACAGAATATCCACTAGTTTGGGGCATCTGACATGAGCCACTTAATACAGAGCACCTGCAGCTCACACCGATTTCACCTGGAGCAGAGGATGCTCAATGCCTCTTAAAAGAGAAGCAAAAGAAAACCCCTGTCTAGAGAACTGCGTAACTGACCCATTGTGCCCGCTCATGCTCCACATTAGGAAGCAATCCAGGCCTGCTGGCAGACACATGCTTTGCTTCATGTAGTGTACCTGGTATCACAGACCCACAAAAAGCCACAGAGCCTAAAAAAGAGGTAAGATTTTCAAATTCTAATTTCTAGCACTCATTTCAAACACGTCTCTTCAGAACTCTAGAGAGACAAGATTGGTGAGGTAATTTCTATTTATGCGAGAAATCCAGAACAACTATCAAAGAAAGAAGCTGGTCCAATAAAAGGTATTGCCTCATCCACCGTGTCTCTCCAATATCAAGGGACCAACATGGCTACAATAACATTGCATATATTCAGAACTCATACAGTTCTGACCACAGAGGAGGTTTTCTAGAGACTGATTGTAAGAAGCATGTGAAAGTTTCATTACCCAGACTCCAGGCAACCCTAAAAATATTCTCCATGGTGACGCCAACCCTAGAAGAGCACAATAAAACCAGCATTTCTAATCTTAAAATCACTTTACAAACAACTAACTGCAGTAGCATTGACTAAAACGAGCGAACATCAACTAAATATGTTGTCATGATGCGCACACAGCCCATCAGGAGACAATGTGTGCTAGGGGCAATTTTAATTTCAGTTTACAACTAGAGTCTGTGGGAGTTCTCATGGGTTTCCCTCCTTTTTGGGAATGGATAGTTTGTTTCTGTGTGAGGAGTCACATATAACCCTTTGTCAATGCCACACATTGCAGAGGGAAAGGGGCTGGGAGTGGGGTCAGCAGGAAAGACACTGAGCAGCAAGAGAGGGCAAGTTTGAGAACCCAAGCAGTGCTACTTGGAGCATGGGGGAAAAGCAGAAGATGGGGCTCCAGATACCAAATTAACCTTGTACGGCTGCATTTCCAGACCTGTCCAGCTCCAGAGACTGAGGGGAGAAGCAGAGACTAGGATCTCTGGAGCTGCTACCAAGATGTTGTGAGATCATGAATGGGCTTGTGGGAGATACATCCCCAGGACACTCTTGTTAAGGGATGACCACGCTACAGAAAGCCTGTGAATTCCTGAGTTCATACAAACAGCATGCTGAGAAAGTGAAAAAACCCAGAACAAGGAAGTGGTTATACAAACAACGAAGAGGCCAACAAATCTAGGGAATTCACTCAGGACACCAGCTTTGTAGCCAACTGAAGATTAAGAGGTAGCTTGAGCATAGTCTATAGAAACCCACGGGGGAAAATTTCTGCTAGCAGGGGGCTCTTTAATTTATCAGACAAAGACAGAAAAGCTGAAGTTAGACTGAAAATAAGGCACTTTAAAAAAAAGAAAAAAAAACAATGGAGGGCAATTAACCCTTGGCATAACTGATCTAGGATCAGTGGTGCATTACCCATTGCTTGAAGTCTTTAAATCAAGACTAGATGTCTCTTTCTAACACAAACTCTAAGTCAACAAGAAATTATGGGCTTGATGCAGAAATGATTAGATCGGGTTCTCTGGCCTGTGTTATGCAAGAAGTCAGACTGGATGGTCATAGTGGTTCCTTCTGGCCTTAAAATCTATTAATCAGTTTCTGCTGCCCTGCTCTTTCTGGAGCTCAGGCCAACATAAGAATTTCTCTTTACTGGTACCCTCCTGCTCCTTTGTCCCTGAATCTTTATCTGAGCTCACCAAGAACTCTCCTGACAGCCACAGTTCTAGGTTATGCAGTAGGATCACAGGCAGTGAACACTCTCTGCTGAACCTGCATACAATACCTGGCCACTTCAAGTGCATCTAGAGTCACCAGCTATCCTGACCCTAAACAGCACAGCAGAGGAACTGCCTGGTTTCTGCAGCAGCCCAGTGGTAGATTAGCTCCTGGAAGAACATTCAGGTCATGAGCACCAGTGTCATTAGCCTATAAAGCGAGCAGAGGATTTGGCATCCCTGTACTGGCCCCAATATAGTGTTTTTGAAATAGAAATCATGGATAGCGCCAGAGCATAGGAACATGTAGGAGGGTTTTCCAAGGGTCTTACAATGCAGTAGCCATAGCAGAGTAGGTTGTCTGACCTGAGTGGCAAATAGGCAGAATGAACAGCATTATAAAAGAGAGGAGTCTTAAATTATATATCAGGCACCAAGGACATGAATCTGAGCAGAACAATGGCCCATAGACTCTCCCAGTTTCATTGACAGCCACTCCCAATGTACATTGGATGCTTCCCAGAGTGAGCCACCGTGCAGTGGAGCCTGACAGTGCTGCCATGCCTAGCACATCCCACAGATCACTCTCTTTTTCGGCTTGCTGAAGGGAAAGACCTGCAGAAGTTCTGCCAAACCCAAGGCATTGGAAGGAAGACTGTTTCCACTCCATGTAGGCGCTAAGGGATAGAGACAACAGCAGTGGCTTGCTGGTGTCTTGGAGATTAGAGTGTGCAATCTGGTGAGAGGATTTTGACAAGCTAGGAGTCGGACATCCAACTCCCCAGCAGCTAGAAGGAAGGCTGGCTACTGGAAACCTGCTGTTGACCACTCAACACCATCTCAGATTTTGTGTAACTATATCTGGGGTTCTTTAGACTATTCTTATTTTAGATGTGTGCTTGAGACAATAAAAAACAAGGATTTTGGGGTGAAAGCACTCATGTGTACCAATTAATTATAAGAGGAGCTGTGTCCACATCGATTTGTGTCCTGAAACTGCCTGAAAAACAAAGACTAGTTACCATAGTTTTGGGTTCAGAAAACCCCAGGTAACAACAAGACTCTCCAAAATGTTCCAGCTGTAAATCCAATCAGCAGTGGAAAATGAGACCACCTTCCTCTCTTCCCAGACTGAAAGCCCCTATTCCCTCAATCACAGACTGCTTCCTGTGGGTACAGATGCACACAGACAAAGGACCTTTGCCACCTGTGACCCACCGCCACCTAACTGTGCTTTATGTAACTTTTTGGATACTTTACACAATTAATTCATTTAACTTTTCTAATACAATCATGTTCTCTGGTAGCATTTCCCCAAAGGATAGAGGGACACACTTGTAAGTAGCTAATTCATTTTATTATATAGCAATGATTGACTGACATCACATCAGTTAGCTCAAGCGAATGCAAGTTAATAGAGGGCATGTGACATTACCACATGGCGAAGTCCCTCTTGTTCCCCCTTCAAGTAACCAGATGAACCCAAAGCACCTTGACACAGCACAAGCACCAGCTGTGTAGCTCTCCTATCATTTTAGCTTAAGTCAATTAAAAGATTTAAGCTAACCCAATAGCATCCACACATACAGCAGCTACACCTGTTTAAAGTCACACCTTTTTTTAAACTGCTGCAACTATGTGTTTTAGACTGAGCCTTCAGCTGGTGTTATCACTCCAGGTAAACTGGTAAATGTTCAAATCTATATGGTGCAGTGCCATGGGACAAATTTAGCTGGGGTGCCACCACGGAGGTCTATTCTACACTCCCCACCTTGTCTTGTGTTTCATCCGCCTCAAGGGACACAAAAGCAAAGGCTCTCACCCCCGCCTCCCTCCCACACACAAAAGAACAAAACAAATGCTTCCCGGGCTACGCTGGAGGGTAGGGATAGGATACAGAAGGACCTAGACAAATTAGAGGATTGGGCCAAAAGAAACCTGATGAGGTTCAACAAGGACAAATGCAGAGTCCTGCACTTAGGACGGAAGAATCCCATTCACTGTTACAGACTAGGGACCAAATGGCTAGGAAGCAGTTCTGCAGAAAAGGACCCAGGGGTTACAGTAGACAAGAAGCTGGATATGAGTCAACAGTGTGCCCTTGTTGCCAAGAAGGCTAACGGCATTTTGGGCTGTATAAGTAGGAGCATTGCCAGCAGATCAAGGGACGTGATCATTCCCCTCTATTCGACATTGGTGAGGCCTCATCTGGAGTACTGTGTCCAGTTTTGGGCCCCACACTACAAGGAGGATGTGGAAAAATTGGGAAGAGTCTAGCGGAGGGCAACAAAAATGATTAGGGGGCTGGAGCACATGACTTATGAGGAGAGGCTGAGGGAACTGGGATTGTTTAGTCTGCAGAAGAGAAGAATGAGGGGGGGATTTGATAGCTGCTTTCAACTACCTGAAAGGGGGTTCCAAAGAGGATGGATCTAGACTGTTCTCAGTGGTACCTGATGACAGAACAAGGAGTAATGGTCTCAAGTTGCAGTGGGGGAGGTCTAGGTTGGATATTAGGAAAAACTTTTTCACTCCGAGGGTGGTGAAGCACTGGAATGGGTTACTACTTAGGGAGGTGGTGGAATCTCCTTCCTTAGAGGTTTTTAAGGTCAGGCTTGACAAAGCCCTGGCTGGGATGATTTAGTTGGGAATTGGTCCTGCTTTGAGCAGGGTGCTGGGCTAGATGACCTCCCTTCCAATCCTGATATTCTATGATTAAAAGGAGGAAACCAAGGCCATGTCCACATTCAGGATTTTCCATGAGTGTAGCTACTTGGAAGGAGCTGTACTGGTGCAAACCCCCTGTGCAGACAAACTGCACCAGTGCAACTTACCTTCGGGGTTTGCTCAATCAGCGCAAACCCCCTTGACACCAGCACGTCTACTCTAGTATAGCTATACCAGTGCAAAAAAAATCATGGACATAGGCAAGCCACTCTAGTGCAGTGACTACATAAAATCAATGGGCTTATCTTGGCAACGGGCAGCAGAATTTGGGCCTGGGTTTCTAGATGGCCAAATCGGCTGGAACGGGAAGACTCATCACACTCCCAATCTCGTATCCCTTTCTGGTGAACTCCTGCTACTGGAAAGATTGCAAAACAATTTCAAATGTGACCTACCGATTTCATTCAACCATCACTTGGCACAAATTTGTGTTTGGCCTGAAGTTTTCCATACTTGGTCTCAGGAGAACATGGAAACTGGCCTCTAGTTAGGAAAGACAATTCTTATTTCATTAGCAAAATACATATTTTCCTCTCCAATCGGTCCTGTCAAAATCTCTCCTTGTAAACCAGTTTCTATGGAGTGTCACTATTTTTCCCTTCTCAAACACCTGTTCAGTTGTTTTTAAATTGCATGATGGGTAGCGAGCTGACATGGGGATCTCCACACCTCTTTTTAAAAGTTCAGTATCTGACCAGGCTCCTCAGAAAAATCTGCCTGAGAAAGATCATAAACACACAACACAATCCTCTGAGCTCACATTTGCCTCACCAGGAATCCAGGGGTCTAATAAAAGTGGCAGATCCCTCAATTGTGGGGCTACCAAACAATTTTTGGAGCATTTTGAAAATTCAACAGTGTCACTTAAAAAAAAAGTTTCTATCTTTCCTCTTTGCCAAGACAGCATCCCCCACCCATGTAAACAGATGCACATTTGTCCTGTTAACCCAGACTTGCAGCAAAGTGCCTCTTGCCAAATGGCAGCACCATAAATTCTTTCCTGCTCCATTCACCTCCGTGAGATGCAAGCTTCAAAGTAGAACCAGGGAATTTGAATGCCCATACTTAATCACTTTAGCAATCACCTCCTTTCCTAAAAATCAAAAACAAACAAGGCTCTTCCATGCCAGAGCTTTGCAAATGGAATGTTGCAGGTGCACAGTTACGCATCTAAAAACGTTACTTCTCCCATGCTACCCACACTGTATACTTTATGGCGGGGTCTGCTGGGCATGTATTTCTGGTCCACAGAGAGCCAACAGGCTACATGGAACTAGCATAGGCCCCAACTTTTTCTGGTGCCGGTGGGTGCTCGAGTCTCCCCCCAGCCCCGACTCCACCCCTGCCCTGCCTCCTCCCATCCCCATTCCAACCGCTTCCCCAAAGTCCCCTCCCCAACTCCACCCCCTCCCTGCCCCTATTGGGCCCCTTCCCCATATCCCCGCCCCGGCCCTGCCTCTTCCCTGAGCGCGCCGCATTCTCCCTCCTTCCCCCCTCCCTCACAGCGCTTGCTGCTGCAAAACAGGTGTTTTGCGGTGCAAGCACTTGGAGCCAGGGGGAAAAGCGGAGATGCGGTGCATTCAGGGGAGGTGGAGGAGTGGGGGTGAGCTGGAGCGGCAGAGCGGGGCACCCACCACTTTTTCCCCATGGGTGCTCCAGCCCCGGAGCACCCACGGAGTCGGTGCCTATGGGAACTAGGTTCTTCCCAGTTGCTTCTTCAGGCACCCAGGTTTTTCTCTAAGGGCCTAGGCACATAAGAACAGGGGACGCTGCTGCTATCTAAGGCCTGGTTTACTCTTAAAACTTATACTGGGATAGTTATGTTGGCTAGGAGTGTGAGGGGTGTGATTTTTACACACCCACCCACACCCCATAGCTATGCCAATAAAACCTGCAGTGCTGCCGACAGAATAGTGCTCCTATCGGTGTAGCTAATATTATTCGAAGAATTAGTATTCCTGTACCAGCAAAAGGACTCCTATCAGCTTATGCTATGTCTACACTAGGGCTATGCAAGCATAGCTATGCCCACATAGGCTCTGTAGTGTAGACATGACCTACAAGCAGGATGAGGCCAAAGCCAACAGCCGGACTGAAGTGCCAGTCACCACCAAGAGCCATCAACAGATCCAAAAGCCACCAGCTGGAAAGAAAAGTCTAGGGGAGAAAGAAGCAGAGAAGAGGCACCAGGGGAAAAGAACAGCAGGACAGAGGAAAGGGGAGCAGGAGACAGCGTGATGAACTTATTTTTAAATAGGACAAATAGACACAAACACTTTCCTGATGTTACTCTTCCATGAAGGATTTGCTGTAGTTGTTACAGCGATGCTGTATAATCAGCCAGGGGATCATGAATTTGTCTTAAACACACTTCTTCCCAAAGATGCACTCCACCCTATGAACAAGTCTGAGAACCCCATTTCATGGTACAGACTTAACAGCACAAAACAGCTTAAAATAGCCTTTAACGAGAGAGGTGCGCACAGACCCATGCCAAGTTAAAGATGCCAATGAACCCTAACTTTTGCATGCAATATTAAATTTCACAGGTTAAAATATCCCGCTGATGCAAAACCACCATTGGTGAGTCAATGAAGGTAGATAAAAAGAAGAACAATTGTTCTGGAATCCAATCAAATGGGAATTCAGGGAACTTGGGAAGCTCCCAAAGCAATTCTTCCCCCCACCCCCACCCCCACTCCTTAATGGCAATGCCACATCAGGGGTGAAGTCAGGTTAGACAGGATCCCATAAGATTTCCTTCCTCAGAGAAACCTCAAAAGATCAGCAAGACATCTCCCAAGCGCCTGAATGGCATGACTCTTTCTCTGAAGTCACACTAATGACAGCATTTAGCAGAGGAAGAGGGGCTTTTCTTCTCCCAGAGCTGGAACTGGAGAGGGATGTATCCCCAGAGATCTTCCTTCTCTTCTGCTTACACAGTTGTAGTGCCAAGGCTAGGCAGGCTGGCAAATCTAGCATCAAGCATTTATCTATACGGGGCTTTATTGGTATTTGGATTATCTGAACTTGATTGGTGCTAGGATCTTCAGGGAATTTGGCTCCAGGGGTCTTCCATGACAATGAACTTACTGAAGAATCTGACAGGGAGAGATTTCCTCTCCCGAGATTTCATGCTGCAGTAAGATAAGCAGAGATATAAGCATTCAGGGACTTCAGCAACATTATCTGGAAAAGCTACCCCTGAGGCACCTCTCCCCTCCCAGGATGTCAACATTACTTTCCCCACTACCAGTAGGGTCCCATGGTCACGTGGCCTTGTACATTTCTGCACAATTGTAGGGTGTTTTTTAGTTGCTATCTAATTACACTCTGCTTCTCCCCCATCCCCAATTAAAAAAAAATATTCCAGGCTTTTTCGTTGCAAAACAAGCCTTCAAAACATGTCCCATGTGTAAGCAATGCCTGAGTCTGCAGAAAGCCTGAAACAACTGCTCTGGAGAGGGGCAGGGGAGATGAATTGGCCTATTCATCATATTGGGCTGTACTCTGCTATTTAAAGGCCTACATTGTTAAATTATTTCACTGCTGATCACCTTCTATGCCAAAACCTGCAACTGTCTCAGACCTGCTGCCAAAGCCTCCAGCTTCTCCCTCCCTGCCAGCTCCCTCCAAGGCAGTTGCTGGCTCTCAACACAGAAATCCAAGCCTTGAAGAAAACTGACAGTTCAGAGGTTGCACAAAATATACTACAACGAAAGTTCCTGTACTTGTGAGGGGGAGAGGCTACATAGAGCACAATAATTCAGGTATGATGAACCTCATGAGATGATGCCTTACCCATTAGCATGCCCATTGCCTCCCTGCCCCAGGCAACACCACGGAGGCTACCTCCCTTCATGGGCCACCACTAGCATCACATCCTTAAAGTACAGCCAACTGCCCTGTTGCCCTCTTTGCCTAAGCCTGTCTAGATCCCCATCACCTCCCATGCCTAGATCACCAGCAACCTTCAATCTTTGGGCATTACCAGCCTTCCTGTCACAACTCATCCCCTACCTTATCAGCTTCCCTACTCAATCAACTGCACATAACACACTCGGGCAACATCAGCATACCTGACAGCTCCTTTACAGAGGGCTGTATCAGCCACCCTGACATAATCCAACCACAGTCACTGGCTAGGAAGAAGTTTGCAACAGATGAGTCATGTCACTTAGTGGCCTTCTGGAAGATGATCAGACAGCACAGTGACAGGCATGAGAACCTTGAATAGAAAGAAGAACAGGAGTACTTGTGGCACCTTAGAGACTAACAAATTTGCATCCGAAGAAGTGGGCTGTAGCCCACGAAAGCTTATGCTCTAATAAATTTGTTAGTCTCTAAGGTGCCACAAGTACTCCTGTTCTTCTTTCTGCGGATACAGACTAACACGGCTGC
This sequence comes from Trachemys scripta elegans, assembly GCF_013100865.1. Lineage (NCBI taxonomy): Eukaryota > Metazoa > Chordata > Testudines > Emydidae > Trachemys > Trachemys scripta. The sequence continues at coordinate 527,640 of NC_048314.1, forward strand.
TACTTTGAATAGAAAGGTTCCCTATCTCTCCTCCCGCCATTGGTACGATTACTTTATGGGGTTTTACACCTAACTCCAAAAGACTTGGCACTGTGTCTTGTCTCTATAGTAGGATTTTTTCACCTTTAAATTCTCACCCTTCCTACCAATAGCTGTGCTCCATCTTCAGGAGCAGTGCTGGGAGCACTAATGGCCACAAGGTCTAACCAGCCCCCAGCATTTTAAGCACCCTACTGTCTCACCCCGCTCAATACAGCTCTAGATTACACTGTGGTTAGAATGCCAACAGCTGCTGGCATAGTATCCATGCTAACACTCTCACTGGTGTATCTGAACCAGCAGCAGCAATGGAAAAAAACTTTAGGGAGAAAATCCTAGCATGGGCCAGGCCTGTCAGTAGGAAGCCATTATATCCCAGAGCCCTCCCCATGCCAAGCATTGTGCCTTATGCACTGGCTGCCTGGTAGGATGATCCTCAGCGTTATTGGCATTATGTTAACACGTAGGAATCCCAATCAAGGAGCATGTTCCCACTGTGCAGGGAGCTTTACAGACAAGTAACAAGGCAGACAGTCCCTGCCCCAGAGAGCTCACAACCTAAATGTCAGGCAGCTCATAACAGGTGGATACCATGCCCGTGGCCCCCTTTCCTCGTGAAAAGACAACCTCCCTGCTGCCTCCCCTCCCCAAGCCCCATCAGCTTCCCTCTCATTTCCATTCCTGGAGCGGTATCAGCCCACTGCCCCCTATCCTCCCTGTCCCAACAGTCTGCCCTCCACCCCCAGCATCTGTCTTTCAGCACGGCAGCATCCCCCTGCACTCATCTCCAAGCACCAGCCTCCCTGCTTCTTTACTCCTTAGAGCACCATCAACTCCAGGGCACATGCCGATCCCCCGTTCTATCAGCCCCTCTCCGGGACACCTGGCTCCCAGCCACCCCAACAACCTCTAGCACCAGGCTCCCAGTCCTAAATCATCCCCCCGCCCCCTCCCCTGACACCAGCCTTCCATCCACAGGCACCTGGGATTCAGCCCCATAGCAATCCCTCCACTGTCCCAACCAGACAGCTGGATTGCCCTTCCGCATCTCCCCCCCCTACTCCCTTCCCCGAATAGCTACGTCCCTGCCCCATCTCGGACAGCTGGGACCCCACCCCCAGAATTCCCCCCTTGCTCTCCTCACTTGGGGCCCTGCCACACTGCTAACCCCCACAACCCAGACACCTAGGGCCCTGCCCCACCGCACTCCAGACACCTGGTGCCCCACCCCCAGAATTCCCCCTTGCCATACACCTGGACCCCCAGCATCCCCCCTTGCTCCCCTCCCCGGACACCCAAGTCCCTGCCCCCAGCAACCNCACAACCCAGACACCTAGGGCCCTGCCCCACCGCACTCCAGACACCTGGTGCCCCACCCCCAGAATTCCCCCTTGCCATACACCTGGACCCCCAGCATCCCCCCTTGCTCCCCTCCCCGGACACCCAAGTCCCTGCCCCCAGCAACCACCGCTCCCCACCCCGGGCACCTGGACCCCCGGCACCCCCTTTGCTCCTTCCCGGACACCTGGGTCCCTGCCCCCACCCCCAGGACCCCCCGCGCCTCGCCCGGACACCTGGGTCCCTGCCCCCGCCCCCAGGACCCCCCGCGCCTCGCCCGGACACCTGGGTCCCTGCCCCCGCCCCAAACTGCCCAGGTTTCAGCACCCCGGACGGGGCCGCTCCCCGGGCTCCGCGCCGCCTCCCCGCAGGGCCGGGCCGGGCGCCGAGTCCCCGGCGGCGGCTCCGCTTTGTCTCCCAGCCGGCCGGGCTCCCAGCGGACACTCACCCGGTCACGCGCCGTCCCCGCCTCCCGGGCGCCCAAGGGGGCCGGGCCCGCAGGGCTCCTCAGCGGCCCCGCTGCAGCCGCCGCCTCCTGCCCGGCTCCGGCCTCCGCAGCAGCAGCAGCGCCGGGGACATGGTCCCTTTAAACACCCCCCCCCCTCCGGGGGCCCGGCCAGTCCCGCTGCTGCCGCTGCCTGCGCCGCTCCGGCCGCTCCCCCGCCCCCCTTCCCGCGGCGGCGCCCGATCACGTCACTGAGCGCGCGACAGGGCAGCCGCCGCCATCTTGGAAGAGGCAGGGAAGGCAAGTGCCAGGGCCGAGGCCGGGCCTCGCGGCTGCCATGTTAGGACAGGCAAAGGAGGCCTGTGCCAAGAGCGTGGCTGCCCTCCCGGCGGCACTGCTGGATTACGTCACCCGCAGCATGACCGTCAGAGCCCCCACCATCTTGGGAGACACAAGCCAAACTGCCCCGGGGAGGCCACGCCCCATGGTCGTGTCGCCGGTGTTGTGCGTCACCGAGTTGCGACGCCTCTTCGCTACCGCCATCTTAGAAGAGGCAAAGACGAGGCCCAGGGTCTCGTTCATCCGCGCATGGGTGGGAGGCTCTCCCCCCTCAGGGGATAACAGGCTTGGGGTCAGCCTCTCCTCCCTCCCAGGGGTGACAGGCTCGGAGGAGACTGCCAGGCTCTCCCCGGGAGTGACAGGCTCTTCTCACTCACAAGGGGTGACGGGCTCAGCGTTTGCCCCCTCCCCCTCACAGGGTGGGAGCCTCTCTTGGCGCTGTGCTGCGGGTGACTGCGTGTCCTTCAGAAGACTGGGTGTAAAAGTAACCCCTAGAGGAGGGGTTCTCAACCTTCATTGCACCGTGACCCCCTTCTGACAAAAAAATGCCCACACCACCCCAGGAGTGGGGACCAATGCCCAAACCCCGCCACCCCATGCAGGGAGGTCAAAGCCAGAGCCCCACTGTTCCGGGGAGGGGGGCAAAGACCAAGGGCTTCAACCCCAAGTGGGAGGCCTGTAACCTGAGCCCTGTTACCCGGGGTTGAAGCCCTCCTGCTTTGGCCCTGGGCCATGGGGCTCAGGCTTTGGCCCCAGCAACTCTAACTCCAGCCCTGGTGACCCCATTAAAATGGGGTTGTGACCCACTTTGGGGTCCCGACCCACAGTTTGAGAACCGCTGCCCTAGAGTATCAGAGGGGTAGCCGTGTTAGTCTGGATCTGTAAAAAGCAACAGAGGGTCCTGTGGCACCTTTGAGACTAACAGAAGTACTGGGAGCATAAGCTTTCGTGGGTAAGAACCTCACTTCTTCAGATGCAAGAGAGTCCTGTGGCACCTTTAAGACTAACATGTATTGGAGCATAAGCTTTCGTGGGTGATAACCACTTCGTGCCCTAGAGTGACCGTCAAATCCTGGAAGTCAACGAATGGCTACACAGGTGGTGTCGGAGAGAAGGCTTTGGATTCTTTGACCATGGGATGGTGTTCCAAGAAGGAGGAGTGTTAGACAGAGACAGGCTCCACCTAATGAAGATAGGGAAGAGCATCTTTGCAAGCAGGCTGGCTAACCTAGTTTAAAGCCCTCCTCACTAGGTTAGCCAG